>NC_046170.1:14862263-15002263 GCF_011064425.1 Rattus rattus | reverse complement strand
GGTGACCACACCCTAGGGTCTGGGAAGGAAAACACAGCAGCTGGAGAGGGAAGGGGTTCGAATGAGCAGAGGAGAACCCCATAATTGCTCTCTTATTCTCCACTGACTGTGAATTGTACCATCACCAAAAGATGCTAGGATTCCAGCATCCTCCTAGACTCTCTCTGAGCCTTCCTCATGTGGCCTAGGTACAATCAGGACCCTTGCCCGTGCTGTTGGATCAGGGATGCACGAATGTTTAAGAACTACCCAGAAACATTCTCCTGTTTCCCCAGAAACACGCCTGCACACTGGTGACCCCTAAGGATTGTTGACAGCAGCAGCTGTTCTGCAGACCAACTAAGGTCCCACCCACTGGTATCCTACTACAAGCCCCGCCTCTTCTGCTACGCACTTCCGGCGACGCCTTGGAACTGACAATCTCTGTGCTTTGCAGACCTAGCAAAGCCCAGCTGACCCTTGTTAGAATCCCGCGCCCCGCCAGCAAGCCTGGCCACCAAGCGGCGAGATCAGCGGAAAGAGCGCAGCGCCATGGAAGGCAAAGGCAAAGACAAGGTAAAGAGGCCGAAGGCCTACATGGTCAGACACAACCAGCGTCGCCGCGGGCATAACCCCATCCCCTTCCCAGAGCTGTTTGATGGCGACATGGACAAGCTCCCGGACTTCATCGTGCAGACCGGCTCCTACATGTTGGTGGACCACAAGATCTTCGACACCGACGAGCTCAAGGTGACGTTCCTCATCACCCGGCTCAAGGGCCGGGCCCTGCAGTGGGTGATCCCCCTCATCAACATAGAGAGCCCCTGCTGAACGATTACACTGGCTTCCTGGATGAGATGAAGGGGTGTTTGGGTGGGAGGAAGAGGACTTCTAGGCCTCTGGCAACTCTGGCCTGGGGTTGGGGCGCCCAGAGGGTGGGCTGCTGCTGTGTTTGTCCTGTGGCTGCAGCCAGGGTCGCTGTGCACCCCCCTGCCTCCCTCCTGCTCTGAGAACTCCCCCACCTAGAGATCCCATGTGTGCCCCTGTCTCCTCCTGTGTCCCAGCCTTTGTTCCAGGAATAGCTCCCCCAGGCTCCTGCTGCTCTGTCCCTGCCAGGTCTGGCTCTGGAGACCACAAGGCCTCCCACTGTTGACAGCTCAGCCCAACCCCTGACATATTTGGACACTGTCCTGGGCTCCAGCTGCAAGATGGGCTCCTGTCACCTAATGGACAAATCACCTGCCACCTGATGGACAGATCACGATGTCCACTGCCTCCTATATGATGGACAGACTGTACCCACCTGCCTTCAATGCCTGCCCAGAGGCTGCCATTTCAAGCCCCTTCACAAACCATCTGTGGACTGACTGCTGCCCTTAACTGATCTGGACTCACCTGGGAGGTACCTGGGCTTCCCACAGCCCATGGACATGGATTCACCTTCAGCGGGACCCATTCCCTCCCTGGTCCCAGAAACCTCTTGTCTCTCATTTTGTCTTGTGGACCACTTGGTTTTCCTGAGAGGCCGGTTTTCTTTCTCAATTTGCAGCTGTCTCTGTGATGTGTGTGCCTTTGTTCAACACAGTAGCCCCTGGACTCTTTCCTTCTTGTCTGCTCTACCTGTACAGAATCCTTTTTCTCACTTTGAATAAACATCAGATGCTATTTCAAAGGCAATGGAGTCTTACTTAGTATAGCATCTTACCATCCCTCCCCCACTTTTTACCAGTTTTGCCCTGCAGGTGTCTGCACATGGGATCCACGTTCAAGAGGTGGTGATTGTGGCCTGCTATTCAGTGACTTATGTTAACCCCTAAGATAAAATGTTTGTGATCTAGCTTACAGCCACTAAGTAAGTCTTTAAGTCATATCAGGGTAGAGCAATGTGACTTGTATGATCCAGAAGACTTCTTAGAAAAGACTCCTGATTTCCAAAAAATGTTAAAATGGAATCCCTAATTAGTGTTAAGCACAAATACTACTCTTATTGTTGGCAAATGTATATCAAAGTTATTTAACATGTTACTCAGGAACTCATAGAAAAGAATAGTCTTTTAAAAAGCATTTACAGGGTCCTGATTATATCAGGCAATGGGGAAAATACATAATGGGATTGTGAATTTCAGCCCAAATTGGTTGATAATCTGCAGATGAGGAAGATGTATAATAAAAGTCCTGAGGTAGACATGTTATACATGCTTAATTCCAGAACTTTGGAGGCTAAGGTACAAGTATGAGAAGTTCAAGCTTTACCTGAGCTATATATTTGGTATTGTCTAAAATTTTAAAATAAGCATGCAGAAGACCTGCACAAGTTTAAAGCGGACTGTATTCCACCACAGAGTAGAGGAACTATACATAACATTCCACTCCAGCTAAGAATGTATTTTCAACTGATACCTTCTTGAAATGGTAAAATCAGTTGTTCACCAATGGAGAGTCCTAAGTTTAACATCCACACTCCAGGACAGACTCATGCTCCGGAGTAGTTGATAGAGAGATAGAAAAGAGCAGGAAGGAGCTGTGGGAGGGGTAGGAATAGGACTATTCCTGATTCCACTGATTTAAAAGTTAGTTTCTAGGGCAGTATTGTGTTTGAGTTAAGAGATGTGATTAACTTTTTCACTATAGGTTTTGGAGATTTTCAGAATATGAGATAGAGAATCAAAACCTGTAATTTTTAACTATTTTCTTTTGTCTTCATGGGAAAAGGTAAGCTTTTGATGTTTGTCTTAGTTCATTTTGTACAGCATATTACATATCGAGTAACTTATACAATGTTATTGGGGTTGAAGAGATGGCTTCATAGTGAAGGGCACTGACTGCTCTTCCACAGGACCCAGGTTCAGTTCCCAGAACCCACATGGCAGTCTCTAGCCATCTGTTACTTCAGATCTGATGCCCTCTAAATAACCCCCCACCATCAGCACTGCAGGCATGTGTACATAGACTGTGTGGTGCATGCAAACATCCATGCACATAAAAATAAAATTAAAATATTATCATTTTTTAGAAAGGGTCTCAGTGTATATGTGTGCATGTTTGTGTGTATATGTGTGTGTGTCTGTGTGTCTGTGTGTGTATTTACCTTTCTAATGCTGTATCAAAATACCATGACCTAGGGAGCCTTATAATTTTAGGAGATTAGAGTTCATGACCATAATGATGCAGGCTTGGTAGGGAGGCAGGCACGCAGGACGTAATACTAGAGCCATTGCTGAAAGTTTATATCTGAGTCACACTCATAGGGCACAAGTGCTAACTGGGAAAACCACAGTCTTTGAAACCTCAAAGCTCAGCTCCAGTGGCATACCCTCCAACCAGGACGCACAACTAGGGACTAACTATGCATTCCAATGTATGAGCCTATGGCGGTTGAGGGGTATGGGGATTCTCATTCAGAACATCACAGTGTGTGTTCTATAATTCCTGTGGACTGACTGTTTATGTTTTCAAGTCATTTCAAGTACTTACTGAGACCCCCATGCCCAAGGTACCTTTGGAGATTTGACTTTTAGAGGTAATTACCTAAAAATGAGATTATGGGGTAGAGCCTCCAGGATTAGATTATTTTTTTAAAGATTTATTTATTTATTTATTTATTTATTTATTTATTTATTTATTTATTTATTATATATAAGTACACTGTAGCTGTCTGTCTTCAGACACACCAGAAGAGGGCATCAAACCTCATCATAGATGGTTGTGAGCCACCATGTGGTTGCTGGGATTTGAACTCAGGACCTCTGGAAGAGCAGTCAGTGCTCTTAGCTGCTGAACCATCTGTCCAGCCCCAGGATTAGATTATTAATGTAATTCAGTGCTTTCATCTTTTGAGACAAGATGTCAGTTTGTAACCACCATCACTCTGTCAGCAGCTCTCAGCCTGTGGGCTGTAACTCTCTTGAGGTTGAATGACTCTTTCCCAGAGGTTGCATACCAGATATCCTACATATAAGATATTTACATTATGATTCATAACAGTAGCAAAATTACAGTTATGAAGTACTAACAAAAATAATGTTATGGTTGGGAGTCACCACAAGTATTAGAGGGTGACAGCATCAGGAAGGATGAGAAGCAGTGCTCTATATAGACCAGTCTGGTTTGGAACTCAGAAAGACCCACTGCCTCTGTCTTCCAAGTAATCCATCCAAAGTGATACATACATTACCATGTGTGACTGGCTACTTCCTGTTATTTTTTGTTTGTTTGTTTGTTTTGAGACATGGTTTCCTCTGTGTAGCCCTGACTGTCTTGGAACTCAATCTGTTTGCTGGGGTTCAGCCTCAACACAGGATTGGGGTTCTCAATTGGAAGCAGGGATATCTGGAAGGCGCATAATAAATATACACAGACTATTCTTTTTGGGTACAAACTGACAGGCAATTTCAAGGCTTAAACTCTCTCTCTCTCTCTCTCTCTCTCTCTCTCTCTCTCTCTCTCTCAGAGCTTGAGGCTGCACTCACTCTTCATTCTCTTGTGCACTTTGCTTTTTCTCCATTGAACTTTGCTTTTCTTGAACTCCACACTCATACACACCTCTGGTCATCACCCTTTCATTCTCACACACACTCTTCATACACACCTCACACATATCTCACACACACCACATGCACTCTCCTTTCACTCACACACAAATCTTCATACACACCTCACATTCTCTCTTTCACTCACTCTTCACATTCTCTTCTCTCATGTTCTCTCACTCACTCTCAGACTTGCTCTCATCTTTGCTTTCTCATTCACTCTCACATTTGCTCTTACCTTCACTCCTCATGCTCTCTCTCATTCACTCTTCACATGCTCTCTAACCTTTCTCTTGCCCCAGTCTTTTATTGATAATCCAAGAGCAAGTAGAAAAAAAAAGATATTGTATAATCATTGCCAAATCAAATTCAAAAGAATAATCACATCCCACAAAGAACTAAGAATTACAGTTGTTCCCCAAGTTTCAAGCTTCCCTATTCCCAGGCGTATGGCCAAAATAATAATAATTGTAAATTTATCATTATTTAAACTTTAACTTTTGACTTATTATACTTCAGAGCTCAAAAGCTCCGAGGTCAGCTACTTGCATTTTTTTTCTGTGGCTCTAATGATAAATGACATGGGCAAAGCTGCCAGGCAGTGGCCAGAAAGAATCAAGTTAACCCTTAACTCAGTGGTTCTGCTAGCTCTCTGTTCCTTGCACACAATGACTCTCGTAAGAGTCCCAGTATTTTGACTTGTTTACTAGTATATAATTTTTATATATTCTATACTTCCTTATCCAGGAACCACTCTCAAGTGTTATGTAAAACTTATTTCCTAACGTCAATAACTTTTTCCTTTCTTAGGGTCCCAATGTTGGCTTTTAGTTCATTTTCTAATAATTTCTTTAAAGTTTCTTTGCAAGTCAAACATTAATCTGGAGCTACCATTGTGCAGTTATTACATTGTTTCCAAGATGAGAATACACAGCATGCACCTGGGCCATTAGGGCTATGCTGTGCTGTGCCCCTATGCATCAATTTCCAATTGTCTAAGAATCATGACATCAAGGAACATCTAGATTCACAGAATTCACCAGAGCAGAAGGAGAAAGAAGAAAGTCAGATATAATAGAATAATTGTGTACACCAAGGCCAACTGATAGGCAGTCACACACAAATGAAATCTATACAGCCGTTGTCCAGGGCTAAGGTTAGGAGAAATGGGAACAACCTTTTTTTACAAAGAGCTGCTGCAGGCTACTGAGATGTCTCCAACCTGGCCTACTGCTGGCAGTCCCTGTCATCATATGTTGTCCCCAGCATCTGGTGACTAGGCTGTTCTTGATCTCAGAGCTCTACCTCTGCCTCTCAAGTGCTGGGATTAAAGTTGTGTGCCACCACTGGGCTTCTCTTATTATTCTTTGGACCTTTTCCCTCAAATTTGTTTTATCATTCTCTTATCATCCTACACCAGGGAGCTCTGCCTCGAGAATCAATATCAAAGCAAAAACAGACGATAAAGAGGAGATAAATATAAGTGGTATAAGAAAAATGAATTAACATTTCTCTACTTTAGAAAAAAATTTAGTGGTTGGGCACAATGTTGAAGTGATCAGATAAAAGTGACACAGATTTTGTTAACACACACACACACACACACACACACACACACACACACACACAAAAAGATCTTAATATGCAAGATGCAAGCTCAGAATGAAGGCAATGTGATATTAAGTGGTTTAGTGACCTGGGTTCACGGCAATCCTTGTAGAGAGGTTGTATAATGAGAGGTTTGAAGGTGTGCTTTTGAAGTTGTTTTATAAACCATTTTGGGTTTTGTTGTTTTGGTTTTGTTGTTGTTGTTGTTGTTGTTGTTGTTATATTTTGAGGCAGTCTTCCTAGGTTCTTCAGGCAGTCTTCACATTCCTAAGGACTTCTCTCCGGCTCCAGCGATCTGCGCAGTTGGGACTACGGGTGTGCAACATCAGAAACCGAGAACTAGTTCAAAAAGCACGGAAATATCTCTAGAGGTAAATGAATGTAGTGATAGTGTTTTTAGCCATGAACCTTTTAAATGTTCATAAATAGAACTTCTTATACTATTTGTACAAATTAACTTTTAACTGTTCTTGTCACACTTGAGATTGAACCTAGGGACTTTTTCACATGCTAGGCAAGCACTCAATCGCTAACTCACTCACTGACCTATATATCCCTAACCCTCTTTTTGTTAACTTTTTGAGACAAAGTCACATTAAGCAGTCCAGGATAGCCTTGAACGTGTGACCCTCCTGCCTCGTCCTCCTGAGCCAGTGAGATTACAGGCCTGGTTTTCCAGGCCCAACAATTAACTTTTTTTTTTCGGTTTTGTTTCTTTCCCCAAAACAGAACTTGATCTGTAGACCAGGATGATCTTGAACTTGGGATCTGTCTTCCTCTGCCTCCCCAGTGCTGAGATTAAGGTGGGAGCTAATATGCAGGCTGTGGGACTGGCTGTGGGATTTTTTTTTTACAAGTATTACTACTATAAATTTAAAAAGTTGCAGCTAGATTTCATGTTTGGATTCTAGTTCCAGAAAATGTTGAGTGATTAGTTTGTGCCACAACAGTATATTTTTCTTCTCCTTTCCATTTCTGTCTAGTAAGTAAACTTTGCTATCATTTTATGAATGTGTCCTGTGATATTAACCTTGACCTTCTCCTACCCTGGTCCACAGATAAGATTGGGAGCTACGGGCAAGGGAAAAAAACCCATTCTGCCTTCATTTTAAGCCGCCAGGTTTTTGGCACAGTGACAGTTTTGTCTCCTGTCCTTATCTAATGAGCAAGCCCTCCTTGGCCCACAATGGGAAGCTATTGTCTGATTTTTGGTTTTCTTAAGTACTTATCGCTCCAGTGAGTGAAACTACTGAACACACTTCCCTTTCTCATAGAGATCCTTTAAATCATATCTCTGCTGAAAGCACAGTGGGTTCCTTACTAGGAAAGAAAGGCATTTTTTTTTCTGCTGATCTTCCAGTGGACATATAACTTGGGCCTCACCAGCATATGATTAGAAATAGGATGTGGAGGTTACTGGAGAAATCTTACAAAGTATGAGCTGCGGGAGATGTCTCAGTCTATAGTGTGCTTGATGCTGAATCATGAGTTTAGATCACCAGCACTCACAGCGAAAACTAGGTATGGCACCAAGCATCCATGCTCTTAACACTAGGGCAGCAGAGACAGAAGGACACCTAGGGTTGCAGGCTAGACAGTCTAGCTGAATTGGTGAGTTCCAAATTCAGTGAGAGGCATTGTCTCAAAACTAAGGTGAAGAGTTGTTAAGGAAGGCACTCCACATGAATCTCTAGACTTTATATGACATACTCATATACACATATATGCACATATACATGTAAATGCATAAATAAAATAAGTCTATGGAAATATAGACCAATACATGATTAAAAAAGAGAAAATCACCATGGATGACCAATTTAAGAGGTTATATTTTTCTTCTTCAAGCCTTGCCCATAACAGAGCTAGTGGTATACATAGTGGTAAAGTGCCATGGACATGCAAGAGGAATGACAAATGACTTTAGAACCCATACAATGCAGCCCACAGGTTACCACAGCCACATGAGTGGGCCTTGGTGTGACACAGCTCTGAGGACCATGTATCCTGAGGACTCCATGCTGTTGTGGAGTTCTGCTCTGCTTGCTGCCTTCACTTCCCTCTGAATCTATATGAAAACTCTAAGGGGCTTCCAGTCCCTCACTGGGCAGCGTCTCTGGCATTCACAGTACTAATGCTTGATCTCCTTCAGGCATTGCTGCTAAAGCAGATTACGATTCTACCACCACCCTAGGAAAGAACTTAGAGATGGAGATTTTCAACAATGACCACCACACTTAGGAAAAAGAACATTTGGAAAAATAAAGTTGTTAGTGAAGCTAGGCTGAGATGTTTTTGCTACTGGCTCTGATGTAAGAAATCTTAGAGAACAATCTGAAGTTCAGAAAGGCACACTCTTATTAATTAAGCTAGGGACCTTTATGGTCAGGGAACAAGAACAATGGCAGCACTGGCAGATGTGACTCTCACTGAGACTGGACAGATAATGATTCATTTCTTTTTTTTTCTTTTTCTTTTTCTTTTTTTCGGAGCTGGGGACTGAACCCAGGGCCTTGCGTTTGCTAGGCAAGCACTCTACCACTGAGCTAAATCCCCAACCCCGATTCATTTCTTATATTCATTTTTGCCCTCAGTTTCCTGACATGATTTAATAAGAATTACGGATGAGTAGATATGCATTCTAAGGATTTAAGGTAGATATGACTGATTTTTATATAAAAGGTTAGATTTGTGACTCTTAAAAGATTCTTGTAAGATTACTTTTGAAAATAAATAATAAAATAATTGCTCCTTTCTTTGTAACTGCAGATTACTGCCAGCCAGTAAGAAAAACACTGCCTGAGAAAAACCCCTTGCTTGCTTACACTTCATTAACCTATAACAAGTTACTTAGTTACAAATGTATGTGGGTTTTGGCGAATAATTTGTTTTCTTTGCCTGTATTACATAATATTATTTCTTGTAAACGTATTGCAGAACACATTGCCTTTTCATAATCATTCACTAGAAGAAAACTAAAATGAAATCACATTATAATTGTACACTGCTTGAAAGATTTTGCTGGAATATGTAAGCTATGGAAGAAAGAGTAAAGTATGGAGGCTGGGACATTGTTCCTTCCACACATCAACTATGTGTATGTGTGTATATTTGTAAGCTATATGTGAGTGGAGTGTTGGGACATTGTTCCTTTCATCTCTTGTCTATGTGTATGTATATATGTAAAACTTGTCTGGGTGTGTGTTAGAGCTTGCTATGTATTTATTGTATGTATGTGTGAAATGCTTGGAGCCTACTTGCTGGAGCTTTTCTCTAACCATTGTATCTGTGGATGTGTATATGTCTGTCTATAGTTCTGTATGTATGTATACATACATGTATGCATATATTTGTTTGTATGAAGTTATTGGACTCTGCCTTTTGTTTCATATTCTCTCTCTCTCTCTCTCTCTCTCTGTGTGTGTGTGTGTGTGTGTGTGTGTGTGTGTGTGTGTGTGAATTTTCTTTTCTTCTCTTTCTCACTGGCCCCAAGGACTTAAAAACATTCATCGTTTTTCTGCTGGCTACAGGGAGTGCATACCCAGTATCATGCTTTGTATATACTTGGCCAAGGGAGTGGCACTATTTGGAGGTGTGGCCTTGTTGGAGTAGGTGTGGCAATGTGGATGTGGGCTTTAAAACCCTAGTCCTAGCTGCCTGGAAACCAGTATTCTGCCAACAGCCTTCAGGTAATGATGTAGAACTTTCAGCTCCTCCTGCACTGTGACTGCTTAAGATGTTGCCATGCTCCCACCTTAATGATAAAGGACTGAACCTTTGAACCTGTAAGTGAGACCCAATTAAATGTTGTTGGTCATGGTGTCTGTTCACAGCAGTAAAACCTAACTAAGAAAGGAGTTGGTGCCAGGGACTCAGTATTGTTGTGATAGGCCTGACCATGCCTTTGTTTGGAAGAATGTGGATTTGGGGACTTTGGATTTGGAAAGCAGTGGAATGCTTTAAATGGGGATTAATGGGGTATCCTAGTAGGACTATGGAAGACTTTGTTACTGAGAGTGATTTGAATTTTGTAGACCTGGGCCAAGGGGTTTCAGTGGAGAATTTCAATATGTGGCCTAGAGACTATTTGGGGGTTATTTTGGTGAAGAATGTGGCTACATTTTTGCCCTTGTCTGAAGAATCTGCCTCAGGCTAAGGTGAAGAGACTCAGATTGCATTGACAAAGGAAGTCTCAGAGACACCCATCATAGACATTGTTCTCTGATTAAGTCTCATGAAGAGTATTTTAAACAAGCATAGCAAAGTTGAGAAAGAAAAAATATAGAATATATGGTTCTAGTATTAAAGGGGCATCAGAAAGTGAAATGGAACTGAATCCTATATTCTAGGAAATAATGGACTAAGGAATTTTGGGGCAAGATCCTACCCAGCTAAGTTTAGATCCAGGCATGGTTGTGTACACCTTTAATCCCAGGAGACAAAACCAAACAGATCTCTGAGATCAAGGCTAGCCTGGGACAAAACAGGTTCTAGGTGAAGAAAAGTTTAAATCCAGGCATGGTAGTACACACATTTAATCCTCGAATTATAGAAGACAGAGTCATGCAGATCTCTGAATTCAAGATCAATGTACAGAACAAGTTCCAAGCTTAGGCAGAGAGGGAGTTGGAAGACAGAAAGCTGATAATTGTATAAAGGTGCATGTTCCAGCTCCAGCAAGCAGCAGAACTTGGCAGCTTTAACCATGTATCTCTTCTTTGGCTTTAGTGTGAAAAATAGAAGAATACTGGAACAATTAGTGCTGATTAGCTGAAACCAAGAAATTGGTGGTGATTAAGAAGAGACCAACATCACTGAGGTGACATCTTCTGGGAAGTGTTTTCTGAGAGCACAAAGAAGCTGTGTTCCAGAGATGGCCAAGGTTGTACCTCATGCTGTGGCTGGACTTGGTAATGTATAAGAGTCCCTCAGGTGGTACTGGTTTTGAAGGCATGGAGGGATCATGAAGAACAGCTTTGGCTTGGCACTGTGAGAGGTCATGGGAGGCCATTGGTGAAGGTGCAGCCTCAGTTAACAGTTGATGGCCCAGGACTGAAGGGGTCATGAAAAGGATTTAAGGCTTGGCACCATGAAGAGAGCCTATGATTGGCTTTTGGTGAAGCCTAGTTGAAGCAGATGATCCCAGTGTATTGTAGATGCCAGTACCATGGGATGATCACTAGGAACAGCAGAGAAGTAATGAAATGCATCAACCTGAGGTTTAGAAGTGCTACAGAGGGAAGAGCTAGAGAAGTAACACCAGGCCTTTGGAGGATCCCAAAAAAAAAAACATTTTGATCATGTGGGATGCTAGACATTGAAACAAGAAACTGTAACATTGAAGCTGCCTTGGGACCCCAAGATTTTCGAGATGCCACAGCCATAGGATATGTCTTGAGGAAAGCTGCTAACAAGGAGTAGAACCAGCCCAGAAAAAGAAGTTTGTTGCAGTGGTTCTCAACCTTCCTAATGCTGTGACCCTTTAGTACAGTTCCTCATGTTGTGCTGATCCCAACCAAAAAAAAAAACATTTTTGTTGCTGCTTTATAACTTCAATTTGCTATTGTTATGAATCACAATGTAAATATCTGTGTTTCTGATGGTCTTTGGTGACCTCGTGAACTGCTAAGTTGAGAACTGCTGCTCTATTGACATGATCCTGATCCCTATCTCATCTGTTCAGTGTCAGTTATGTGCTTAGCTAATACTTAGTATTCACTTAAAACTAGAGCTGGACTTTCTCCTTATGAGGGTGGTGAAAAGGAACAATTTGGACACTTTCATATGTTAAAAAACTTGTATATATGTATACATGTATACATGTATATGTGTATATGTGTAGAAGTTCTTTCTCCCAGCCCCATGCTCCCAGAAGTAAGAATCAAACTCAAAAATATACTTATAAATAACTTAGCTAGGCCCATCTCTGACTGGATCATAGCTTAAATTAAACCATTCTTATCTACATTCTGCCATGTAGATTGTCTGGCTGGTTACCTGTACTCAGTCAGGTTCAATGTGTTCATCTTCACCCATCTTCCCCAGTGAATCTCCTGCACCTGCCAAGTATATACAAATCCAATTCCTGAGTATGCACTCCCTGTAGCCAGTGGAAAACTATGACCGTATTGATACATCCATACAATACACAAGATAGTCTCTCTACAATTACCCTTTTTTTAGTTAAATAAAAGGCTTTTCTTTTCAAATATATCTTGAATAAATAACTATTATATAAGCTACTAAGTACTATTTATATTCATAATGTCCAATCCATAGGGTTTGGCAAATTTAAAAAATATTTTATTATCTATTCTATCTTAGTATGCCTAAAGTTTTGTATTTAACTCAATTTTATCCTAATTTGCATAACCAGCCTAAAAGCATCTTTTTTAGACCTACATCTTCTTAAATCTTAAACAATTCAAGTTGAATTGTGAGACTCCTAACTGTCTAGTCTTCAATCCCATCAGATGCCTGTGAAGGAATAATTATTACCTGAGTAAGTAGACAATGCGGATAAGCAACTTCCAAGATTATGGAAAAGACAGACATTGTTTGCTGTCTGAACAATTTCCCAGAATTGTCTCCTATAACGTTAGCATATCCATCTTCAGTCTTCTGGCCCAGTATATCTGACAGACCTTTTGTGCAGCAGGAATTATGAAAAGACTTGCATAGCCTGTCTTGGCAGAGCTTGGCAATCAACTTCCTGTGTTCTTTCTGGATAGAATTTTGTTCTGAAGTTGAAACATGGGTATTTGTTTGCCCATTGGCTAGCTTGTCACAGTTGAAGCGACTCCGTTTCGAGGTTATTGATGTTCATCATCTTCTTTGAAGTAGCATGCATGGGATTCTTTCATGAGCAGGCCTGTCATAGCCTAAAAAAGGTCTTTTAATAATGAAACAATTTTAAATGCCACATTCTGTGGATTTCTGGGGTTTTTGAAGACCAAATATCTTTCCATAGAGTATCTGAAATTGTCAAAAATTATTCTTAGCTATTTGCTATCTTAATAACCTTGAAATCATCTTATTATAATAAACTAAACTAGTATCTAATATGGCATGAGTTTGACTATCTGACTATTATTTTGTGTCTTTCTATTTATTCCTAACAGTTCATAAATAGTATTAGCTTTTAAAAGAACTAGAACTTTATATTGTGTCTTTAAGAATTATATAGGCATTAGTTTCACAAAAACATTGAATATATATATATATACACATTATATGTATCAAAACTAACATTAAATTAATTTCATATACAATAACATATGCCAATGTATGAAAAATAACTTTTACTTTTGTATAAATATACAAAATTCTATACCAATGTATCAAATATAACTTCAATTTTGTAAAATACAAAAAGTTATCTACCAATGTAAGATTATGGCTATAAATGTTTTTTGTCTTAAGAGTAGATTCAATAATCTACCTCATCTTTAATCTATACATTTTTTATCTTTATTAAATTTGAGTATTTCTAAAATGAACGCTTCATGAATTTTATGTCATCCTTGCAAGAGGGGGCCATGCTAATTTTCTCTATGTCGCTCCACTTTAGTACATGTGCTGCTGCAAGTGAGCACTGTCTAATTTTTTACAACACATCCACATCTCCCCTTTTCTTTTCAATCCCTTATCTAATGAAAAAAGGAAGAATAAGGAAAAGGAATGAGAAGAAGACTTCATGCTAGAATTCTCTAATTCATGCCCCCCATGTCTTCTGTCCAATGTTGTATGAGTCTGAATCTAGTGCCTCCCCAAAGACTGTCCTGTGGATTTGCCTGTGCCTGACTTTTTGTCTGTCCCTGTCTCTTAGGTATCTGTCTCTTTATATGAGCCATGTGTGTTGTCACTTAAGAAGGGTTTTGATATGTAGTTTTTCTAACCTCATCTGGAGGATAAGCAAATACATCACGTTTGTTTGGTCCTTTTGATTTTCCCTTTTCTGTAGCCAAGATCTTCAGGGGTTCTCCTATCAAAACTGATTCTTATTACTGATGGAATCCAAGGGTTTTTTCTTCTTCTCTACTGACACAAAAAACCCTCTCCCATATAATATGTTGAAGTCATCATAAGAGTAAACTGATCCAATCTAGCAGCCCCCATTTTTTTTTTATCCAGGTCTGCTCCATTTTGACTTTTCTCAAAGAGAATGTGCAGTATCACCATTACCACTGAACAAGTAAGTATATTCATGATGATAAATCAAAAACAAGACTTACGGAGTCCAAATATACTCTTCTACAATGATTTGTATTTATTATCATTTATTCAGAGAGGGTTTCTCTGTGTAACCTGGGCTCTTCTGTATTTGCTCTGTAGATTCGATAGACTCAATTTCACAAGAAACCTTTCATCTTGTTTCAAGTATTGGGATAAAAGGCATGAGTTTTATTTATTTAGTACGTATGTTCCTCTGAGGGAAAAAAGTATATATAAATTTATCTTTCCCCTTTTCTGAAGATTTTACTTTTTTTCCCAGAGCAAGGGCTTGTTTTATTTCCCATAGATCTTTTTATTTTATTTTTTCATATTGGTCTATTTAATCCTGCATCACAAGGGGAGTAAAAGTGACAACAATACAGAACTGTCCCAGCAAAGGACACCATTTGAGACCAAGAGCAGGACAGGCCAGACCCACCAGGCTTCTTTTTGAAACCACTAGAAGACCAGACCCCACTTATTACCCTCCCTCCCCACGGTAAAACTGGGGTGAAGTCTGTGAGCAGCCATGAGCCGGATGTCGGAGACCTGACACCAGCCTGGCAATCCCCTTAGTGTGGTTCCCAGAGGCTCAGTGGCGCTGGACAACAGTGCCTTCCAAATTTGCTGACATTTTTCCGAGCCCCACAGATCTTTTTTTTTTTTTTTTTTTTTGTTCTTTTTTCGGAGCTGGGGATCAACCCAGGGCCCGGCGCTCCTAGGTAAGCGCCACCGCTGAGCTAAATTCCCAGGCCCCCACAGAGATCTTTTTTAATATAAAACAGTTAAAACACATCTCATTTCTTCAGTCCAGCATGTCTTTGTTTCTACAAAGTGCATGCTAGACTGAAGATCACAGCAAAAAAGTCTTTAAGAGCATTGGGTTGGGGAAAAATAGAAAATGCAGATCTCTAGAAGCCTGGCTTTGGCATTGAGCACTAGAGCAGTTCTTGCCTTTTCAGATCCCTCGTATGTCTTCGTTGTTCTTTCCACTGGAGTCTTCATATTCTTCCCCTGTGTCAGATTGCCATCGTTCGGAAGTTTTCTGCAGTTTTTAGTTTGGCCTACAAGACAGACAGCACTTTCAATCTGTGTTACATTTGCAAAGAATGAACAGTGTTTGATGCCCAAATATCTCATGCCATGAGCTTGACACCATTCAAAAAAGTGTTGTGAAGGCCTGGCCCCTCAGTAGGTATATAGGTTCCAAAATTGTGCAGTTGTACTTGATATTTGAGGTATGATGCTTATACAACGAGTAGGGGATGGGTTTGCCATTCTGTTCCAGAGGCAGGTTTTTGTGGTTGGGTTGTAAATGATCTCATTCTTTTGTTCACTTTTTGTTTTGCTGATCTCCTCCCACCTGCCCACTCCACCGCTGTCCTCACCCCTCATTACCTGCCCTGGCTTGTTTGAGTTGTACAGGATGTCTATTGTCATGAGGAGCCGTCGTCCCCAGAGAAATCTCCATGTACCATAGATCTGGGCTTCAGAAAAGCAATGTCTTTGTTCCTGTTAGTGAGAGACTTACTTTTAATGTGGATTTTTTATCCTTTTTCTGTCCTAATTTATCATCCTTCTTGTACCAACTTCATTTAAATTCCAGTGTCCAAGTATACCCCTCAAACATATTAAAATAATATCACATTGTTCTCCATGACATGTGTTTTTATTTGATTATTTATCTCCTCTGACAAAAGGCATTTGTATTCTGTATTGCCAAGATGATAATTAACAGTTAATAAGATTAACAGTATTATTCTTTAAATATTTCTCTTGTCTAAGGTCTCTGAATTCCTTAGTTGGATGCCTTTCTTCTCTTGGAAAGACAAAAGCAAATAATTATGCCCCAACCCTAACTCTCGGTCCTTACATTGACCAGCAGAGTATAACTTTTCTAGGGCAAAATGCTTTTTGGCAACTGAAAAGGCATTATCACATGCCTTATGTGGCTAAATATACCTATATTCCCCCTTTCTCTTTATATAAATTTAAGATGGATGTGTATTTATTTTTTAAATCATTAAGGACATTCCTATTTATTATTAACAAAATACCTAATAGTAATTTTTAGGAAAAAATATGTCATTTAGCATTTTAGACTGTCATTAGTAAGGGCTATATTAGCAGACGGTCCTCCCCTGATTTAATTGGTTTGTGGGATCCCTTTGGCCATTCTGCTGTTTGAACTTGGACAGTGCTGGACTGCTCTCTTGATGCTCCTGCCTGCCCACAATCTCAAGCCCATGTTGTTGGGAGCAATGCCCTTGAAGCCCTCCATTATTGATGTTATTATGGTTAGAATTACATATGACTGTCTATGGAAAATCCCCAACCAGCTGCAGAAGACTAATACAAATCTAATTGGTCAAAATAAAATCATGAATAAAAATACCCAGATGACCTGTAAACTTTCCCACAGACCAACATCCTGCTGGCTAATGACATGACAAACCTGTGACTTTTCTTGACATCTTGTCAACATCAGCCCTACTCCCTGACCACGGATATTGTGTCCTTGGCCTGCATAAATGTTTCTTATTTCCCCTCCCTCTGTTACCCATGTTATGGTATAAATTCAGCCTTGGGGAAAATAAATTGTCGCCTTGATCAGACTCTTGTCTTGGCATCCTTTTTTGGTTCTTGTTCCCCATTCTCTTCCAGGTACCCCCCCAGACCCCTTCGTTTATAAATGGCACCTAGCATTCCAAGCTGTTTGGAGGTCTCCTGGGGACAACATCATCCCTAGAATAGGCAGGCCTGTCTTCCTTGTTTGTCAGAGCCTTTTGCTTCCCTCAGCCTTGCTCCCCCTCAGAGCTTTTTTTGCTTCCCTTGCTTTTGCTCCTGTTGGAACCATGGACTGCCCAACCTGGTTCAGAGGCTTGGTGTAAGCCTCTCCAGATGATGCAGATCTCAGTGGTGAGTGATGGGACAAGCATTCTACAGTCAACACTTTGTGACAGGACTCAGGGAGTTACTCAGGACTCGAAGAATAGGGTTAAAAAAAAAGAAAAAAGAAAAGAAAAATGAAAAGAAAAAAAAAGATTTAAATAAATTATAAATTTTGTAGAAATATTTGTCCATAGTTCCCCCAGGAGGGAACAATTGATACAAAAAAATAATGCAATTAGTGATTGTTTAATGGATTGGCTAACCTTGTTGCTCAAATCTGCCCAGTAATGAATAAAATTGTGTGCTTTTTGGGTTTGAGGTTGCCTCTCCCTGCGTGGATGAGCAACTCCACATACGTGGATTAAAAACCTTATACCCTCATGCTATTGCAGCGGTCACTTTGTCAATCTGTGCTCTGTGGGTGGCACTCCTGAGGTAAGGCCACTATGGGGTCTTACAACATTTTGGTGCACCTGCCAGGAATTGCACTCCCCCCAGACCACAATTGGCTAAGGGATCGGAGGTAAGCTCGAGCAAATCTGTGTTTTGTGTTCTGTGTTACTTTCTGTTTTTGTCTCTGTGTCATGTCTTGTCTTTGTTTCATGTTGTCTTGTGTTGTCCTTGTCTGCTGTCTGAAGCATTCGAGTCCCCCCCCCAAGGGGGGTTAGAGTCCCCTTGTTTGTTGCTGTGGGTCCTGTGAGAGGCTTAAGGCTGTGACAGGAAGACATGCTAGTTGTCACAGGCCACAGGCCCTAAAGGATGCTCTAGGAGGAGAAAGGAATCTAAAGGACACTCTGGAATCCTGTTGGGAGGTGGAATTAGAGGTCTGCCTCATCCCAGAAGCAGCTAAGGTTAAGCTGCAGTTTGGGCAAGGTACTGAAGGTACCAAGCATCTGCGGAAATTGGTTATAGGATGCTTTGTCTTGGTCTTGTTTGTCTAGTTTGTTTTCTGTGGTATTGTTGAGTGTCTTTTTGGCTTTTGTTTCATTTTTGAATTTGGACTGACAACTGTGTTTGAAATCATGGAACTGTTTGCTTTGTTTGTCAAGGAGTTTTACTTTGTTCTCTTGGTTGTAACTTGGAAATAATTTGCTTAGAGAAATTGTTTTCTGCCAGGAAATTTGTCTTTCTCTCTTGGAGCTCCTCCCCAAAGAGATGCCCTTCCCTTTAACTCATTGTCCCATTCTAACTGCTGTCAAGCAGTTCATAACACATGTATGAAGGACTCAGGTTAGCAGTGATCATGTCTCTGAAGCAATTACTAACAAGAACTGAAGTTTTGCCTTGGATCCTGAAAAAGGATCTCCCTTTGTTAGACACATTCACAGCACAAGAGTGAGAAATGTGGGGCTAAGGGTGCAGGCGACCAGGCCTGATGGCAAGCAAGCTGCAGGCTGCCTGCAGCTGAGCAACTCAGACCAAGTTGGCAGAAGAGGAGTTTCAAGGTGATGAGGCTTGTTGATGCCTTGAAAAAAAATTCCAGTTGCTGCCTTCAGTGGCCAGACCTTCAACACTTGCTCACAGAAGGAGAGCGTTCATTAAGAGAAGTTCTTTGAGGGAGCCTGCCTTATCTGTTGGCCCTATTCCAAGAGAGGAGTTGATCTCCAACATTAAGTAACCTTCCCTGTTAGTCATCATTGACCTAGAGAGTGCCTCTGATCTTATTCCTGCAACAGTCAGTTCCTGCCCCTATGGCCAAAATGCCCCAGGTTGGGGGCAAGGGAGCCCCTTAAATAGTTTCAGAAAGAGTCTGCAGCAGACTGCGAGGAACTTTGTTTTGCCAGACAGAACAGGCTTTACTCTAGAATGATAAGCGGAGAAAGTTTTTCCACTGGCTCTTTAGCTTACTCCAACTGGAGGCTGTGGCCAAGGTCAGGATTAATGTTTTCTTTTCCATGGCCCTCTAACCCAGTGAGACAGTTTGGTAAAGGGCTGCTACTGAGGTCCTGAAAGTCCCAGGTTAACGGTTTACAATTCTTATGTCAACCACTTGGCATCTAGATACTTGTTAGTAACTGTTACAGGTCTTCTTTACCACCCAGGGAAAGGCAGAATCCTACTAGGGCCAGAAGAATGTTTCAGTCATGGATGGAAGACCTTCACTCTGACTGTTGACTTCAATACCCCTGAAGGTAAAAGTGCTCAGGTCTACCACCAGGCTCCAAGGGTGGGTCTCTGAGGTGCTGGAAAATGCCCCACCAATCTGGCTAAGATAAAGAAAAGATATAAAGAGAAAGTTACGAAAACTTGGAGGGTTAAGATAAGTTGCTAAGAGAGTTAGTGTAAGTTGCAGAGAAAGTAAGTTTGAAGTGTGGTTCAGGGTCTGTGCACATAAGTGGATAGCATCTAGTAGCTGTAGAGGAAGATGCAGAAGATAGCATAACAGAGAGACTGAGGAAGAGAAAAGGGGAAGAAGACAAAAGAGCATGAAACTAGGGAAAGAAAAGAAAGAGACAAAGAAGAGGAAGGCTAGAGGCTAAAGAGATAAAAAGACTAGGACAGGTGAGAGGAATAAATAAAAATTCTAAAAGAGGCCCTAGCCAAATTTGACCATGGAGATTGGCACAGACTGGGTGGCACTCCTTCCCTCTTGCTCTCTTCAGAGCAAGAAATGCCCCTTCTGGATTCAGCCTTACCCACGCCCCTGAAGAGACTACAGAGTTCAGGGCAGGTAAAAAAGATAAATAGAACTATAAAGGGGCCTTGACAAAATTGGCCTTAGAGACTGATGGGGGAGACTGGACAGTCTTTCCTTCCTGACCCTTTTGGCCTCCCTTGAGAGGCAGAGCCACCAAGCTGACACTGAAGGGAGGTACTCCTTAAGCAAAATCTTAAGTCCAGAGAGACAGCCGGTAACAGACCAGCTGCCCCTCTGCTCTCCTTTCTGTTTCACAGGCACAAAGCTTGTGCTCATTATTACAATGGCTTTTTCATCCCAAGAAAGCTTCCTCGTTTAGTTGTGTGATTGAATGCTACTTGTCACCTGATCTGGCTGTTCCACCAGCTCTCACGGGGCCACCCTCTAGCTTTCTTGCCTGGCCCCTTTCCTCTGTTCTTAAGAATTTTATCACCTAATATACTGTGTTGTTTGACACAATACCTTCCATCCTACTAATATACATGTCCCAGATTCCCATTGTGAAGGTTAATTCTAAAACAAGGGGATGGCTCCCCCCTAAAATTAATTTGCACTCTGTGGGATTTGAAACCAGGTTTGGACACATGGATATACTTGGTATCTTAGAATGTTTCAATCAGGTACCGATACAGGGGTTATATTTACCATAAAATTGTTAAAAGAGCCTGTACAGTCTTACTTCTCAGCTTCTGGGCACTGATCCAAAGGAGGAGCCCAAGGAGGCACTGAACATGGTGCAGGGCACACATGACTTCATCTACAGCCTGCACTCCACCGACAGGAGCTGCTTGCTCAAGGAATTACACCGCTTCGAGTCCATTGCCGTGGCACAAGATGAATTGGAAGCTCTGCCACCCACTCCAGGACAGCTGAGATATGTGTTCTTCTACAATGTGATACCTTTTGTAGGGTTTGGATTTCTAGATAATGTAATTGTGATTGTTTCAGGAACCCAAATAGAATTGTCTATTTGACTTATTTTGAGAATTTCAAAAATGTCAATAAACATGTTATTTTTCCTTCTATGTTTCAACATATTATTTAATTTTCAGCCCTTGAAGCCCTCCATTGTTGATGTTATTATTATGGTATGACTGGGTTCATGGAAAATCCCCAGCCAGCTGCAGAAGACTAATACAAATCTGGTGGTCAAAATGAATAATAATATGATATGTCAAGATACCCAATGTGATGACCTGTAACCTTTCTGAAAAACCAACATCCTGCTGACTAATAGATATGACAAACCTGTGACCTTCCTGACATCCTGTCAACATCAGCCGATTCCCTGACCACACGAATACTGTGTCCTTGGCCTGCATAAATGTTTCTTACTTCCCCCTCCCTCTGTTACCCTTGTTATGGTATAAATTCAGCCTTGGGGAAAAATAAAATTGTCGTCTTGATCAGACTGTTGTCTTGGCATCCTTCTTCGTGTCTCTTGTCCCCCATCCTCTTCCAGGTAACCCCCGGACTCTTTGCTTACATACTGTTCTTGGGTCTCAGTACTTCTAAGGAGGCCTTTTGTTACGGAGGTTTGTCTGGTGTTAAGTATCACTTTCTTCATTTCCTAAATAGTTGGCTGTAGGTAAGTCATAGAGAAACCTTTTACCTCAGTGTCTGCACACATAGATGAGGGTGATGACTGTCCCTACTTTTAGGGTGAGCTGATGTATGAGATGTGGCTAACCATACTAAAACGCGTGCCGGATTGTAGGACATGTGCATACTATGAATCGTACAAATGTGGAACCTGCATAGTGGGACTTAAACAGAGCCATAGCAGTCCTTCTCCTTCAACCATTCTCCATTCAAGCATCCCCTGAGCATTTAAATTGAACTCCATGGAAAGAATAACCTGAGAACCCTAGAAGAGCAAAGGGCACAGGTTCTGTTCATAGTGGTACTTACATCAGCAATGGGCTTGCTATCTGTTGTAATCAGAGCAGTATTGAGGGACACACCACTCTCAGAAATGGCCCTGTGGAAGAGGTTCTTGGCCAGAGGAGATAACACCTAGCAAGGGAAAGAAGAGGAGGAAGAGTATATGCTTACCAGAGTGGCCAGTGGTTCACTTGCTCTTTAAGGCTTCCCCCAGGTGCTCTTCTGCCCTGACCATTCATTTGGGGACTGTGGTGCTCCTTGTGTCTCCTGATATGCTTCCCAGACTTCTCTTTGATCTTACATTCCCCCAAAGAGAATAACAGTGGGATGGAAACAGTGACCAGAGTAAGAGATAGAATGGGACTCAGGTGGCAGGAGCTCACAGGGAAAACTGGGAAAACTCTTAACTCTGAACTTCAGACTCTGTCCCATAATTCCCGTTCTTCAGAATATAGCCAATGAATAAGAACTATGGGGGTCTGTAAAAATATCAAAGAATGCTTGTTCTTTGTTAATAGTAAAACTTGGAAACAACCCATGATTCTAATATTATAAAATTTGGTGATAAAGATTTACTCCTACCATGGAATATTATGCAATTATAAAAGAGAACACCAAAGAGGTGTTTTATATTTATGAAAATATTTATGTTCTATTATTGCATTATTACATTTTATTTTGGATAAAAAGAATTGAAGATCAAATGTAGTTGCATACTAAGGAAAAGTAAAAGAGATTATGCATGGATGGAAGAAGACAGACAGAAAGACATATAGATGATATGGGCAGTTAAATAAAATTGTTGGGAAAGGTTAGAGAAATAAACATAAAAATCTTATAGTAATAATCTCTGGGTAGCAGGGAAATGGACAACTTTATTCTTTGGATTAACTTGTATTCTTTTCTCTACTTCAACATTTATGCCTTTGAATATAAAACCAATACAGGTTTGAAATATGTATTAATATTGGCTATTTTCTACTCAACTGCAAGGCAGTATCTTATGGCTCATAGAACCTTCTGTATATTCTCCCCCATTCCACCTCCTTTCCCTCTACCCCCACACCTACTGCCCTAGGACATCCAGGTTATTTAGAGTTGGCTGCAATAGCTGTCATACCTCCTCAGGGGAAGCTCCATTCTGTTTTTGGACTTTAACTTTCCTCAATGAATAGTTCCGACTTGAAGGAAACCTGCTGTAACTTATGCTGAAATTCATACTTGTATTTGTACTTTTTACCTAGGGCTATAGTTCATAAAAACTGTGTGTGTGTGTGTGTGTGTGTGTGTGTGTGTGAGAGAGAGAGAGAGAGAGAGAGAGAGAGAGAGAGAGAGAGAGAGAGAGAGAGAGAGAGAGAGAGGCTGGAAAAATAAGCTTGAGCTTCACGGGAGCACCGGGGCATTTAGTCTTCAGCTGTCTACGTTCTGATGGTATGTTGTAAATATAATCTTCTAAGCAAAGATGTTCATGGATGGATTGGATGGTGGATGGTTTTTAAGGTGGTTCAGACACATAAACTTGGGGGTTCTACCTGGAGCTAGGAACACTTACAAGAACAGAGACACTGAAACCTCCTGCAGATTCTCCAAAGATGGTCACAGAGCCTGGGTTGCCCCCAAAGTTGGCAATATTGTCCTGGACCCAGTGTAGTGCAGCCAGCTGGTCCAAGTGACCCCAGTTGCCCTGGCTGTGTTCATCCCCTGTGCTGCAAGAGAACATCAAGACTTAGATATCATGTCAAAGCTAGCAAGGATCTCAATTCCTCAAATGGGATGGGGACCCCCAAACACCCCAGCATCAGGTTGTGCATTGCATCCCTGACAAGGAAGTCTATTTGATTCTCATTTATGAAGCAGTGCACTATGTGGGGGCTCTATGCTCAACTTCCAGCAGCTTTGTACCAAGGAGTTAATATTGCATCCAGCACTGCTCAGAGCTAGAGCACGGTGAGAAAAAACCACAAATCTCTGACTATACTCAGCCCCTACTGCAGACCAGGAATCAGCAGATGAATAGAGAATGATTCCAGACAGTAGAAAAAGAAAACCATGCACATCCTGTGACAGATGTGGGCCTGTGAGGGTGGCATTTTAGGTAGTTTTCATTTGAAAGGACCTCCTGGAGGCAGTGAGTGGGTTTGGTGGGGACCTGAATAAAATGAAGACACAGGTCTCCTGGGTATCCAAAGAATGGAATTTCACCCAGGGGAAGCTGCAGGTGCAAAGGTCCTGGGTACAAGAACAGCAGTATAAATGTAGCTCTTCTAAGTATAGGTCTCAATGACTTAGAGACATTGTTCAGAGACATGACGGGTCTCGTAGAACACGTTGAATGAAACACGTCTTGTGCTAAAACAGTAAGTGTGTAATAACAAACTGCTCTAATAATTTTCCCTGCCCCAGACTGACTCAGGGCTTAGCAGAGAGTCATAGTGGATACTTTGGCATAGATATGTGCTATTTCCCAGTAGTTCATTGCTAGGATTCTGGCTTCTATTGTGGCATACTGATTCATCTGTGAAACAACATGAATGGGTGAGGTCGAGGCAAGGTGATTATTTTTTCCCTGAGTTCACAGCTCTTAGGAAGGGATCTGTACAGCTTTAAGGAACCCTAGTTCATCAGAAGGTGCTGTTATAAAAAATAACAAGCTCTGAGCAGGAGAGATGGCTCAGTGTATAATAGTACTTATTGTTCTTACCAAATACCTAGCACCCAATTGCATCCCACAGTCCACCATAGCTCCAACTCTAGGACATCTGAAGCCCTCTTCTAGCCTATGCGGGCATCAGTTAGACAGTGCACAGACATATATGTAGGCAAAACACCCACATGCATAAAATAAAAATAAATAAATATTTAAAAATTAAAGTAGCAAGATCTCCCCTGCTTCTAGCTTCCACTCTCATCATGTGGCCTTCTCACATGCATTTGTTCTTCTATGTTTTTCCATGCCTTCAATGGAACCAGCCTATCTTCCAGGTTCAGTTTCCCATATCTTGCATTATATAAAACTGCTTTGTGATTAACTAGCTTCAGATTGATGTAATGGCTAAGGTGGAGAGAGGACAATCCAATATCTTACCTGAAGAATCCCCAGATGCCAAGGCGATACTGAATGGTCACCACCACCACATTTTCATGGGCAGAGAGGGCCCGTCCATCATAGGTGGATGCTCCACCCACTACCAGTCCACCTCCATGGATCCACACCATCACCTGGACAAGAACATAACCAATCCTGCAGCCAATAGGATCAGTGTACTGAGACAGCTTTTGGTGCTACTGGGGAGTTGGGTCATATACATAGCAGACTTGGGAACACAGCAAAGGTTATTTGATTTCGTCACCAGCCTCTAAGTTATAGTCTCTGTGGCCACCATTCAAATCACACCAATGCACAGCAAGGCTATACCATGTATCTCTCTCTTTCAAACTCCCTCAGCTTCTGCTAGAAAATATAATGTAACATAGTACCCCACTGTATTTCTCATTTCTCACATCCTCCCAAGATGCTCAAACAGAGAACATTATCATGGGAACAGCTCGAAGGTCAAAGATATTGATTTCCTGCTCCTGGTCTTATCACCTGTGCCTGAATGAACATAAAAGGGTCAACTCTTATATTTCTTCTTCATTTCATCCCAGGTAATTCCTCACTGGTAAACTAGATTTTCCAACATGTAAGTGATCATCTGATGAGACACACACTACCCTGATGGGGCACCTTCCAAATGTGCCTCCTTTCTTGCACACTCATACCCACCATGCTGCTAATCCTGTCTCATACTTGGCTTTCTCCAGAAAATCTTAAGTCTTCTGCTAGCATTATCTTTAATACTATTACATACCAGGTACTCTGATAGACTTGAGCTTGCGAGGAGATATAATTTTATTCTTCATTTTTTTAATTTAAAGAGTACATCAATAAAGGAAGAAATGAGAGTGTGCAAAATAATATCCAGATACTGTTGCTAAGGAAAAGCATAATGAATACATAGACCCAGAATTGCACAAAGAAATAAAAATAACCTACCCAGGTGGTAGAGAAAGTATTTTACTATGTGACAGATAAGAAATGTAGCACTTAGCCAAGGTTTCCCAGAAAAGAAGAGGTAGAAACAAAGCTTCCTGTAGGGACAATCTCTTGTGTGCTGTGTAAAAGCATTAGCTTTTGATAAAAAAAAATCTGGTGGCCATTAAACTGAGGCAGGATTAGAAGGCCGGACATCTGCCAGAGACAGAGGAACTCTGGGAAACAGGCCTGAGAGGATTTGCTACCAAGACTTGGAGGAAGTCCGATGTATGAAACTGAGGAGAGGTAGCTAGTCACACGGCAGACATAGAATAGTATAAATGAGTTGATTGAGTTACAAGTTAGTTAGGAAACAAGCCTAGCTTAAGGCCTAGGTGCTTATTCATAAATAAATAAGCCTCCATGTAATTTTTCAGGCAGTGGGGTGGGCATAAAAAACAATGGTTATAGCTTCAACCTGGTCCCTGACTCTAGCCCCCCAGTGCTGAGCTGTCCAAAGTCTGCTCATGGTTGCTGTGCAGTGAACCCACTGTTAGACCAGGAGTTAGAGCATCTTATGGGTCTAACTAGTGTCAGCAGTTGTTGTGTGCACTCAGGCAGAACTGTGACGCAGCCTCCAAGTGTTGAGCTTCGTAGAACAATTCCCATGTAAGAGGTTAAGAAATGGCTCTGCTCTCCCATCTTCTCAAAAGCAGGACTCAAAGGTCAAAACCCCTTTGGGAATAGCTCATTAGATATCCTGCATATTAGATATCTACATTATAATTCATAACAGTGCAAAGTTATTATTATGAAATAACAATGAAATAATTTTATGGTTGTAGGGATGTCACCACAACATGAGAAACTGTATTAAAGCATTAGAAAGGCCAAGAACCACTGTCCTAGGAGGTCTCCCATAAAACTATCAAGTCCATCTCCTCCCTCAGGAATTCCTGTCACCTCTAGGAGAGATTAAGTCAAGGTCATCTAAGAGTAATTGCTGAACCCAAGAATCATAGGTAAAGGCATATCGAAGAGGTTATGATGTAACTGTGCAGACCCAATGGTGAGGTCCTTGAAAGCCAGGCTTAAATTTCTCCCTTCTCCAAGCCCAAGTCTGACTGTGTGTTTAGGGATACTAAATGCACTGTAGAAGGTGGTGTGTGTGTGTGTGTGTGTGTGTGTGTGTGTGTGTGTGTGTGTGTATGCTTATGTATTTGTGTAAGTATGTGTGTATGTATATGTGTGTATGTATGTATGCATATATGTATATGTGTTTGTATATGTATGTACATATGCATGTGTATATGTGGATTTGTGTGTGTGTGTGTGTGTGACTAAGGTTTATCCTCATCTCTGGTTGAGTGCCAAGCCCAGGTAGTACTAAGTTTCAGCACACAAATCTGCAATTATCCCAAATTCATAAGCTCCACATAAGCTCCACATAAAAGAGTTTCTGGGTAATTTGTTGGGTGTTGGCCTTTTACAACCCAGGGATCAACTCCTTTTTTTTTTTTTTTCCTTTTTTTTTTTATTATTAACTTGAGTATTTCTTATATACATTTGAATGTTATTCCCTTTCCGGGTTTTCGGGCAAACATCCCTCTCCCCTCCCTTCCTTATGGGTGTTCCCTCCAACCCTCCCCCATTGCTGCCCTCTCCCCAACAGTCTAGTTCACTAGGGGTTCAGTCTTAGCAGGACCCAGGGCTTCCCCCTTCCACTGGTGCTCTTACTAGGATATTCATTGCAACCTTACGAGGTCAGAGTCCAGGGTCAGTCCATGTATAGTCTTTGGGTAGTGGCTTAGTCCCTGGAAGCTCTGGTTGGTTGGCATTGCTGTACATATGGGGTCTCCAGAGCTCCTTCAAGCTCTTCCAGTTCTTTCTCTGATTCCTTCAACAGGGTCCTGCCTCTCAGTTCAGTGGTTTCCTGCTGGCATACGCCTCTGTATTTGCTGTATTCTGGCTGTGTCTCTCATGAGCGATCTGCACTCACATTTTGATCATCCGTCTGAGTTTCATTTGTTCTAGGCATCTAGGGGTAACTCAAGCATTTGGGCTAATAGCCACTTATCAATGAGTACATACCATGTATGTCTTTCTGTGATTGTGTTAGCTCACTCAGGATGATATTTTCCAGTTCCAACCATTTGCCTACGAATTTCCTAAAGTCATTGTTTTTTGATAGCTGAGTAATATTCCATTGTGTAGATGTACCACATTTTCTGTATCCATTCCTCTGTTGAGGGCATCTGGTTCTTTTCCAGCTTCTGGCTATTATAAATAAGGCTGCGAAGAACATAGTGACACGTGTCTTTTTTATATGTTGGGGCATCTTTTTGGGTATATGCCCAGGAGAGGTATAGCTGGATCCTCAGGCAGTTCAATGTCCAATTTTCTGAGGAACCTCAGACTGATTTCCAGAATGGTTGAAGCAGTCTGCAACCCCACCAACAATGGAGGAGTGTTCCCCTTTCTCCACATCCTCGCCAGCATTTGCTGTCACCTGAGTTTTTGATCTTAGCCATTCTCACTGGTGTGAGGTGAAATCTCAGGGTTGTTTTGATTTGCATTTCCCTTATGACTAACGATGTTGCACATTTCTTTAGGTGTTTCTCAGCCATTCGGCATTCCTCAGCTGTGAATTCTCTGTTTAGCTCTGAACCCCATTTTTTAATAGGGTTATTTGTCTCCCTGCGGTCTAACTTTTTGAGTTCTTTGTATATTTTGGATATAAGGCCTCTATCTGTTGTAGGATTGGTAAAGATCTTTTCCCAATCTGTTGGTTGCCGTTTTGTCCTAACCACAGTGTCCTTTGCCTTACAGAAGCTTTGCAGTTTTATGAGATCCCATTTGTCGATTCTTGATCTTAGAGCATAAGCCATTGGTGTTTTGTTCAGGAAATTTTTCCAGTGCCCATGTGTTCCAGATGCTTCCCTAGTTTTTTCTTTCTATTAGTTTGAGTGTGTCTGGTTTGATGTGGAGGTCCTTGATCCACTTGGACTTAAGCTTGATCAACTCCTTTTTAAGAGACCCTCCTAACCTTGTCATCTGTACCTGTCAGGCTGCTTATCTCTGGCACTGTGTCAAAGTGATTCACTTGGTCACTGGGAAATTAACTACGGTAAAAATCCCAGGATGCTGCCTACAGGCAGAGAAAGTGCTGACTAGAAAACCTCAGGGTTCTCACTCCTTAGTCCTTCATGGGGCAGTGAATACCTTCACTTCACAGTGAAACTCTTCACATTTGTCACACATGACCTAAGAATAAAGGCATCAATTACCCTCCCTCCCAGACATCGTCTAAAAGCACAGGTATGTCGGTCAGAAGACCTGAGTCTTCTGAGTGCCCTTCCATGCGTTCTCCCATGTCTACTGCAGCCTCAGTTTCTCTAATTGCACAGAGAGATTTACTTTCTTTGGGGATCAGAATCTAACCTAATAACAACAATGACCCATACTTTTCCTTATATTTGTGTGAGAAAACTTAGGAATTTCCTGTGATCTCCACTCAGAACTGATGTCACTGGAAAAAATCTGAGGTAGCACTGTTCTTGAATCAACTCTGGCCCCTGAGCTGTTGCTACCCCTTTCTGGTTGCCCATGAAGTGTTGGAGGCTGGGACTCAGATTTCTGGTCCAGTGGTCCCCATACATACTGGTAGCCGGCTGTTCTTTGTCAAGTCAGCGGGAGTATAAACATTCAGGTAGAGGCAGTCTTCAGAAAACTGTAAAGGAATGTTTTCCTTCCTGTTGGTGAAAAGCTCTGAGAGAACCTGCCCTCCAACAGCATCTTGAGAGCACCTGGAAGTGGAGAGAGAATATCTGAGGTTGCACTAAATCGAAACTTGCACATATTAACCAGGACATGACCTTGTACTTGGAGTTTTGAGCACATAGCTAAAGTTTTCCTCACTGTATTAGAGTCATGGTTAGAGATTAATAGAGTTTTGAGATTCCTGGTGGAGCTACTAAGACTCTAGAGTCTCGTAAGCATTCAGAGGGAGGACTTGGTAACTTTCCCTTCCTGGAGCCTTTGGAATACTTCGTTCCATAAAGTGAGGCATTCACATCCTGATCTCATATTTCCTAGGATAGAGTATTCCCTGCCCAGTTTGAACAGAGCTCTGCACCCTGCTAGGCTTGTTCAGTGGCGTATGACAATGCTTCTGTAGGTAAACATGCTCCCATCTTTGGGAGTCTTCTATCATCCAGGAAAATTACCCGTTATAGGCTAGAGGTTATATCTTTAGCAGACACATGAGAAGACATCATTCTGGCATTGCCTCCACCACTGACATGCTGAGTTATCTTGGCTGAATTTCAACCTCTGGCTTTAGCCTGCCAGGGACAGGTGAGTAATGTGTCTCTAAGAGTCTCACCATCTGGCCTGCTAAGATTCTTTCATCTTGCTAGTCCATCAACAATCACTGTGGATTGTCCTGATTAAGTGCCCATTGTAGAGTGGAATTGGTAGCAATAATTGAGTTCTTCAGAGTTTCAGGCACTGATCAACTTCTCCTGGAGTAGTAGTCATTAAAGACACTAACCCTAAGTGTCCATTATTTTGTTCTACAGATTGCACCTTACTTCCAGTTTGTCAAAGAGAGAGCAGAGGTGCTCAAATGCCAAGCCTCCACAGATGTTGCATGGTGGAAGTGGAATACAAAAGGTGACCTTTGTGTGTCTAGCCTAGGTAATTATCCTACCCAATGGGAGAAAGGAGCATAATTCACAGAGCTAGGAACCGAATGACCAATGAGTGATGAAAAGTTCAACTTCACTAGTGTTTAGAACTCTCAGATGAAGACTAATGTTGCATTCTTAAATTCTTATCAGCTCATGTTGCTTATCTAATACATACATGCTTTGAAAAAGGTAAAGCATAGGAAGAGTTCCTCTGAACAGGGGTTTTCATGTTTGCCTGGGAGAAGGGTGTTCGTTTTAAATATTTCTGGAGACAAACTTATTCAAATTCCTACTTCTGGACTCAGAAATGTCACTTCTTAAATTTCTCCCCAAATCTCCATGATTCCATGTAAAGATTTGGTTACAAATTCATCACCGTGTTGTCAAACTGTCAACAACATGGAAAGAACTTAACCCAAGTTAAAGATTGTATGCACAGAGTTTCATATCCAGTTAATAAAACTAATTTCATATCCAGTTAATATAACTGCTAAACATTGGCTGCTGCATTGATAGTGTAGAATAATTTTGATATTATAAATGTGCAGATAGTCACCCAAATGTTCCATATTCATAATCCCTGTAAAAAGGGAGGACAAACATAGACAAAAAACCAGAAATATGACCTCAAATGCTCACAGTAGTTATGAGCAATTGGATTGTACCTGATTTTTTAACTTTGTTACATTTACTTCTGTGTGTTCAACTGCTTTTTCTGTTTTCAGTATTTGTGTCTTACATTTTCAATCAGAATGGAAAAATATAGCAAATGGTATTTTTAGAAGAAAAGCATTCAGTAGTAAGGACACCGCCAGGAGTGGAATCCTTGAATCCTCACAAGTACCTTACCAAGGAAACAATCACTGCCTACACTGACATTTTAGGCTATATGGACTCCTTGGCTTTTCACTTGGTTCTAAGACTGAGTGGGGGATGCCAACTATTGTTCAATGGTGATTAGGTGGCTGGATATACCTGGGCATAAGAACTTAAAGTCACCTCCATTGTTCTCTTCACCCATGTCATCCTACCCACCCACACTCAAGCATTGTCAAGGTTCAAGATGGGACTAAAACATCTTCATCCCCTTTATTTTGAAACAGGCCTACACCAGTGGCTTACATAGGTGGGTAGGAGGTAGTATTCTTCACAAAGCTCCAAGGCTCTGCAGGCTGTGGTGGAGCAAACCTCAAGGAGCCAAGAGGGGGCTTGGCAAAGGGGATTCCCAGGAAAACAGCCACAGGCTGTGCAAATCCTTCCAAATTGACATACTTCCCCAGGACTTTGCCTTTAACAGTGTTCACCACAGGTGGTGAGGATGGGTACCCTGTCGGACAAAAAAAAATAAGGACACATCACTAAGGCAAAGGTAGGTTTGCATTGTTGGTGGGTTTGTCACTTCAGAACTGATGGCATTGATAAAGTCACCCAATGCTTTCCAAGTCTCATTTGCTTCTTACATACTATGAGAGTGAAGAAAATGGTCCTCATCTCAGAGGGCTAATTAAAGTCTAAAGTATATTGGTGTCTTAAAAGCATCTGGCTTAAGCCACTTGATAAGAGAGGTATCAAGCATGAAAATGAGTTTTGGTTTCCACTGGAAATGTTTATCCACTAGGATCCTCATGCTGAGCTGCAAGCTGGGTAAGAAGATAGACAAGAGGTTGTCCCTGTCCTCAGGGAGGCTCACCTTGTATACATGGCAACAGACACACTTGACTTAATATTGAGAGATTCATGAGATTTTCTACTGGGGTAGAGCCAGGAAAGGGATATAGCAGTCGAAAGAGAGAGAGACTCCTAATTGATCATGCAAGAGTTGTGTCTTACAGTGTGGGGAGTATCAAAGGGAGTGGGAGGGGGGATGAAATTGCAGGAATGAGAAAGAATGCTGTGGCTCACAGACAGCACATAGCCCAGCCGGGAAGGATGGGTGTCCTATGACTGCCACCAGGAGGAGTTCATGACAGAGAAAGATAACCCTAGAAGAGAAAGTGCATACCAGGGAAGACCCTGGATGACTGAGTAAAGGGTTGGGTCTTACTTAGTAAACAAATAAGCAGCAGAAATAGCTCTGTGGTAAAGCAGACAATATACTTCCAGAACATTCTTCTTGGAGTTCTGTGCATGGTCTTCCAGAAAAGAGAGACAGCATCAAAACCATTTGCCCTATTGCTTTCATTCTTATAGAACAGTCTCTACAACTTCCTCACCTCTTCTCTTTCTACCCATTGTGGGACCTGCACAAGCCAACCTAGTCCTTCTTTGCATGGTTGATGGACTTAGAGACACTTGGTCTTGGCCTTCCTGATGCCTTCTCTTGTCTGACTTCAGGGGCCTCAGTTTGTGAGAACATTTCTCATTGGGCAGGGTCTTTGAATTCAGACAAGATGCCATCTTCCTCAAAGTTTGCGGCCAGAAAAGACAGGGAAAATTTCAAATTTAGTGGAAAGTAGTCAATAGAACTGAAAACTCCTCATGCAATCCAGCCTCTATGTCTCATGCTAAAAACAACCAGCTGCACACTGTGAATATTCAAGCTGTTGTTACTAGTTATTACAAAGAATGATGAACTTTCTGGTAGACATGTACATACACAACCAACTTTATGATATTCTGAAAGACCAAGGAGGATGGGGTTAGAGGCCGATGTATGTTCAGCACTTCTAAGAAGGAGGGTAAAGCCTCAGGAGATATAGCCTGCGTCAGCTCTGTGATAGTCTACCCTGAAATGGGTAGAAAGATTACCTGGGGTCATATGCTTGTGTCAAGTGGATACACAGCAATGGCTCAGATATTATGTAACTATGTATTTAGAATTGTACACTATCAGAGTGCATTAGTAAGCATTTGCTGTGTGTCCAAGCACATTCATTCTCTTTACAGAATTCCTCAAAGAAGTCTTGGCAGGTGAACAGGCAAGAGTTCAAAGCACCAAGCATCAACTATAAAAAGGTGAAAATAGGGTGGCATTGCAGGCTGGGGGATTTGGGATCCCCAGGGCTTAACTAATGGGTGCAGGTCCCATTCTCCACCTTATCTGAGTCTCTTTTGTCTGGGCCACCCCACCTGATCTCCACAATCTAGACATAAAAAAAGAAAAAGAAAAAGAAAAGAAAAGAAAGAAACAATAACAACAACAACAACAACAACAACAAAACTGAAGAAAGTCTACATCCTCCAAATCTCCCAAAGAACTGCATGTAACCACCCCACACCCCCGTCACCTCTCTTCTTTCCAAGCAAAACTACTACCATGGTTCTTGTCCCTGCCTCTCCCTTGCTCTCGCATCCTTACTGACCTCATTGTTTTCTCTTTTACACCATCCCTGTAACCTGGCCCTGTCTCTTTGGAGCTTCGGTCTGACATCATCATCTCAATTGTCTAATTTAAGCAGATTGAAATTTCTATTAATCCATTAAGTTTTCAGCCTAACCTTTTGCCTACCTCTTCACCTATCATCTGGACCCAGCACCATCTTAGGTGCTGCAGAAGCAGCCATGCATTTTATCCTCAGTGACAAAGGTGCTCTGGTCATCTCTGCTTTAGAGAGAGGTCTCCCAGGCATGGCATCTCCCAGGCACTGCAAACTTTAGGATATCAAATCGGAGTTATTGACTAGGAGCCACCCTAGTTTATGTAGGCTCCTGAGTTTATACTTTCAATGTTTTGATCAGCCTCTCTCTGTGACCTGCTTGCAAGTTGACTAAGAATCACAGGGAAACAAGCTTTCTTCAGCTTTCCTGTGCCTCCTATGCTTAGGTATCCAGGTGTCTGTCCTCCTCTATGTCTTTGTGAGACCCAAGCTCTTTGGACTTCGATATACCCCTTCAAGAGCAGAAAGCAAAACTTACCAAGTGACTGGGACTATTTTATCCACAGCATCACCTACTTGTGCTCAAAATGAAGACAGAAAATGTACACACAAACATTTGTACCCAGAAGAACTTACCCCAAGCTGTGCATGCAGCAAGAAAAAGCCAGACCAGAGGGTAGAGGCGCATTGTGGAAGGACAAGGGTTCTGCGGATCTGTGAGCTATTTGCTCCTTTAGCAAAGCTTCTGTTGTGGACCTGGGGACTCGCCTCCTTAAGTCTTGCTCAACCAGCCCAGTTATGTAATCTAAAATGACAAAAAAGCTCTCCTTTCCAAAGAGTTCTCTGGGTGCCAGTTGAGACCTCCAAGCAACGCCCACTAAGAGTTTACCCACTTTTATCTGAACAGTCAGTACCCAATTCTCAGATTACAAGTGGCTAGAAACTCATCCAACAGCTTCTTACATAAGCACTTTTCCCTCCAGCACTCTCACCTCAATTCAATGCTCTTGAACTCTCAAGAGCAGACAGCAGCAGGCAGGTGCCTGCAGCTAGTGGCAAGTGTTGGTTTGGGGTCCTTTTACAAAGATGAACATATCAGAATACCTCCCATTCCCACTCTGCTCAGCTGGGAAGTGAGGACACATTTCTCACAGCCTCTCTGGGCTGGCATTTCCTAGAATCCATATTCTCAAGTTAGGAAGAAACCTCACCCTCTACAAACTTTCAGACGATTCCTAAGTTATCTTCACAGTATTCCTGTCAAGTGACTTGGCTAGGCACAGTGCATACTCAGGCTCAAGGAAGTTTACCTCTCAGAGAAAGAACCTTTGGACATAACGTTTATATGGTAAACAAACTCTACTGGCATCTCACCATCCGTAAATGCACTTATGCACTGATTCTTCAAACATTTACCAAACTACATGGCCTCCCTCTTCGTGGGAATGTACAATGTACAGCAGAGTGGTGCGTCTCTGGAATTGCTGGCTAGCCTGTTCCAACAGTGTAGCCTCTTCATGCTTTTGTGTATGGCTACCTCTTTTCATTCCCCTGTTTTGTATTTGGTTGTTTTACCCAACCACTTATTTTTAAGTTCTCTGGATGCATTACTAGGTCATTTGTTTGACTTTTAGGACTCTTTAGTTCCTTTAAGATCAAATCTCTTAACTTATCTATTTAGGAAAAATTTCCATGAGCTGATAAACTAATAGACATTCTGCAGCTCAGGGAGGTACTATACTGTGAATTTAAGTCCCTTTGATGCATAATTATGTCTTCTTCTTCTTCAGGACATAAGACTGTAGATGGTCATGATAGAGAATTTCCTCCAGAACTACTTTTGTTTTATCTGGGTCCTATATGCTGTATGTCCGTCCTTATTTCACTTAAGGAATTTGCAACCCTCACTTCCCCCTATTTCTTCAGTGAATTGCTGTTCATTGTAAATTATATTGTTCAATCTCCATTTCTACGAATTTTTCTGTTTTTTTTTTCTGGTTTTATTCCCTTATGATCTGGCACAATGAAAGATGCTATTGTAAGTTTTATATTTAGTTTATCAATCCTTTATGTTTGTAAGACTTCCTTTATTGTTTAAAATATGACCTGTTTGGAGAATATACGATGATAAAATGAACTTGGATTCTGCATCTGCTAGATAAAATACTCTGTAAATTTCCGTTAAATCCATGTGACATTTAGGGTAATTTAATTCTACTATTTGATAACTTAAAAAGTTGATTGATAAAAGTTAGGTATTGAAACCATCAGTTGTTGTTGGGTTAGAGCCCATGATATTATTGTGTTGGTGTCCCAACAATCTTTGAATAAGTATTTGCAATCATTGTATTTTGTGGTGCATTTCTATCTTTATCAATATCTCTCTTCTGACTTATTTTGTCATGAAGTCTGTTGAGTTAGGTGTAACTACAGCTTTTCTTACTTGTTTTCAGATTCTATTTCTTGGCCATCTTTCCTCTATGTTTGTGGGAGTCATTTATGATGAGATATTGCAAGCAACAAATTGTTATGTCCATTTTGAAAAAATCCAATTAGCTAGTCTCTGTCTTTTAATTGGAGAATTTAGACCATTTACATTCATGGTTCTTTTAAGTAGTCTGCATTAGTTCTACCATTTTGTTTTCTTCTAGTTGTTTTGAGTGGCCTCTGCCTGCTTCTTTTTCTTGTATTTACCCAGTGGTTTGTCTATTCACTGATTAAACAATGCTTGATTTTTTTCCTGATATTTATTTGCTTATTTTCTCTTTCAGTGTGACTTAGTCTTTCTCCTGTTGTCATGATTGATTTTATCCTATTTCTCTAGTGCTTAGCACTCATGAATTCCTTTAGTTATGTTTATTTTGGAAGTTTTTTTCCCCCTCCTTTAATCCTTTATGATAACTTGGTATAGTAATCTAGGTGGGCAGTTAGTTTTATTTGGCAATTGAAGACAAAGTGAGAAATAACAGAATACTAAAATGTTAGAAATCAATGAATGTTTACAAGTAAATAACAACTATAATAAAATACAGAAGTTATTCAAGAGGGAGAACTGTGAAAGAAATGAGGGAATAGATACAATTAAACTGCAAAGTCAGGGTCTGAGTAATGGCTCAGTGGGCACAGAGCCTTGCTGCCTGACCACCTGCACTCGGTCCTTGAGACCCACACAGAGGAAGGAGAAGACAGAATCCCCACAAATTGTACTTGTATTGCTCATCATGAGTATCAGGGTACTTTGTGAGTGGAGTCAATTGTAACCCCTCAGAGACCTTGACCACCGGAATGAGCTGGAGTGGGCAGCACCACTGTTACCTTTACAGTCATATCTGGGCTGATCTGCTGTGGTATGCATAGAGGTGGTATGCCCAGGTTTGTTTTGCCTGCTAGGAGGAGTGGAGTTGTAATATGCTGTGCTGTTACAGCTTACACACTGAGTATGATGAGTGGAGTGTTAGACTGAAACTATATCCTTCCCAGCCACTGGGTGCTACGGGCAAGCCTCCCAGCTCAATCACGCTGCCAGGCTTCCTGTCAGCTCTGGGGTTCCTGGCTGGTTTCCTGCTGCACATTCCTTTCAGTAGGTTGTTGTGAGTTTGTGTTTTGTTTTGTTTCGCTTGTTTGTTTTTCTTTTCCTTTGCAGTAAACAGGTCCTCAAGGCTGACTCTCAGGCAGTCCGTAAACAGAATTTTGCTCTGAATTCATGGAGACATGAAAATGTTGGAAGCATTTTTCCCAGAGTTGTAGTTTCAGACTCTAATTCTTTCTTATTGTGTCTGTATCTCTGCTGGAAAAAACCCTCACAAGCAGGGCATGTGAATTTCCTCTATGCTTATTTGAAATTGCCAATCTGCTCGATCCAACATTTGTGTTATTTGTTACTTGTCCAACATGGGCTGATCATGTTGTCTCTTGTTAGTGGCATTTTCTTTTCTGAGGCTGTAATTTTATGCATTTAACATTTTATACAATGTCTACAGAAAAGAAACTGAATAGATGGTATTTGTGAGTAAACAGGAGCAAAGTTGGTTTTTGTTAGTTTGATGAAACCCACCATTCTTTTATGTGGAGTAAGTGTGGGCACATGTGTGTGCAGTGCCCATGTACATGTGCACATGTGTGTTTTAAAGAGCTTGAATATTTGTAGTATATAGTATGTAAGTAGTATAGGATATACATAGCATATGATTTTTGTTCTCTCTCTAGATATCATAGTCCACTACCTCTAGACTATGCTGTTAGCCAGTGCTTTGTTTATGCCTATTCTGAAGGGCTTATGTCCTAATTTACAGGGGTCTTTCCCATGCTTTTATTTTCTTCAGTCAGATTTCTGAGACTTGGTTTCCAAGAGCTGCTAATTTGAATGTGGTATCCAGTTCAGTTCTCTTAATTCTTAAGAGGACCCCATGGTTCTATATATTGCACTGCAGATTTCTCTGTGACCTGGCCATCGAAAGAAGCTAGAAACAGTACCCAGGACAGTTTCCTTTCATTCTCCCCAAGGTAAATGCTTGATCTCTTCTGTCCCTCAGCCTCAATAAGCCTTCACTGAGCCTTCAGATGCAAGAAAAATAAAAATAAAAATCCTTCTGCTTTTCCTTATGCATTTCATTTGTTAGAATAAGAAAATCTGAGCAGAGCCTCTCATACCTTTCTTATGCTTCATATGTACTCTGGACTTTGCTCATAAAGGTGTGACAGATATATATGGAGAAATCAGTTATGTGTGTGATTTCTCCTTGGATCTGTGGTTCTAGGGACCTTATAACTCTCCTATTAGTGTTCACTTTCCCTTAACAGTCCACCAAACCCTTTAAAGTAATTTCTTCATGTATTGCTGTCATCACTCAGAAGCAAATAGAAGGTGAGACAAAATGCCCACTTCTTTACCCCGTACTTGTCTTTAGATTTCTGGGTAACCATTCCATAGAGTGATTCTCTGCAGAGGCATCTTCCCATGACATCATCTGTCTCTGAGGTATAGATTCATCTCCGATTTTGATTTATAAAACAAAATTTATTTTTCAGGAGTCCAGGAAATCTGAAACCTGAGAGCCTTGGCCAAAATCATCTTCATCCCATTTGTCCCCCATTCATAGCTGAGCCAGAAGAGAAAAAGCCACTTTTTTCTTTTTTAGCTTCATCAAGAAAGGAGGAGAAATTCCATTGGGATTCCTGGGAACAGAAGCCTTGGAACCCATATGTTCCAGCTGTTATAGGGTTCTCTGTAGTTAGCAAGAAGAAGAAGAAGGATTTATAGGAAGAAGAAGAAGAAGAAGAAGAAGAAGAAGAAGAAGAAGAAAAAGGAGGAGGAGGAGGAAGGAGGAAGAAGAAGAAGAAGAAGGAGAAGAAGAAGAAGAAGAAGGGAAGAAGAAGAAGAAGAAGAAGAAGAAGAAGAAGAAGAAGAAAGAAGGAGGAGGAGGTCCCCAGCTCCGGAAAAAAAAAAGAAAAAAAAAAAGAAAAGAAGAAAAAAAAAGAAAAAGAAGAAGAAGAAGAAGAAAAGAAGAAGAAGAAGAAGAAGAAGGAGAAGAAAAGAAAAAGGAGGAGAAGGAGAAGGAGAAGAAGAAGAAGAAGAAGAAGAGAAGAAGAAGAAGAAGAAGAAGAAGAAGAAGAAGAAGAAGAAGAAGAAGAAGAAGAAGAAGAAGAAGAAGAAGAAAGAAGGAGGAGGAGGAGGAGGAGGAGGAGGAGGAAGAAGAAGAAGAAGAAGAAGAAGAAGAAGAAGAAGAAGAAGAAGAAGAAGAAGAAGAAGAAGAAGGAAGGAGGAGGAGGAGGAGGAGGAGGAGGAGAAGGAGGAGGAGGAGGAGGAGGAGGAACAAGAAGAAGGTGGTCCATGGTCAGAGCCCCTTCCCCCATCCTTTGTCTCATTAAATTGGGTATTTTATATTTACATTTCAAATATTATTCCTCTCTTTCCCACCTGGAGGAATTTCTTTTGGTTCATGGTTCATGAGCCAACATCCCCCCAAAGAGCCTTGGACTTTTACCCAAAGCTGTAGAATCCATTGCTAGAGGATTGTGCTTATATACTTTCTGTTTGGAATGATCTACCACAGAGCAGGCATGCCCTGTTGTGATCATCCATCCTCCCCAGATTAATTCACCATTACCTTGTTTTTTTTTCCAGAACTGGGGACTGAATTATAGCCTACTGAAAGCCTTGAAGACATTCTGAAACGTTTTCTTTAAATGTTACATTATTAATTACAATATAGTTAAAATAGCATGTAGACAGGTATGCCTACAGGCAGATTGATGCACATGACATCTGACTCATAGTCAGAAACAGCTTGACCTCATCCTCATTCACATTATGGATGGGGAACGAAGCATCAGGGGCATTTTTGTTTTCAAATGGGACACTGGGGTGACTCATTTCTCTTGGTGCATTACTGATCAGGATCTTGAAGAGTATTGGAGGAGTATGTACCAAAAATCTGAAAGAGTTGAACTTGTCCCACTGAGTCATCAAGAGAGAGGAGAAATTTGTTCGAGGACATGGTCCCTAAGCTAAAGGCTGTAAGACACCTTTGGTTTTATTTTGGATGAGAAAGACAGAGTAGATTTCGGGTGATATTTTTGAAACTTGTATTGAAATGTATGTATGGGGCTCCAGCATCTGAGAAGGCACAGATTCACATACCATTCAAATTGCCAGACACAAACTTGGACGGTATCAAGGCCTCGATAATGCAGGAGACCTCTGAGCATCAGTCCAAACAGAGAAACAAGTCAACAAAAGCTTCCTGATGTGCTTAGCACTGTGCAGTTAGCGGAAGGAAATAGTGATGCTCATGTGAGGGAAAGGATTTATGAACACACTGCATCCAGTTAAGCACACTGATTGTTCATTGACAACCTACTAATGTTCATCGATTTCAAGATCTGCACCTTGCTGGGTGTCCTCCGTTCAGGCCTGTTTTAAGCATACTTGGTGGTTTTTTTCCCCCACCTATTCAGAGAAATGTGAGGCACTTCCAAGATATTTGAAAGAGAGGATTCCTAAATGCAAATACATGCAAACTTGGAGCACTGGTCACTTTTGTCTCAGGAGTACAATGTTGGACAAGGCTGTCCTTCATAAATAAGAGAATAACAGCTTCCTCAGACAAATCAAATCTTATGAAACTCACCACTCTAAAACTTCTTATTTAAGCACAAAGAGATGGATAACATGAGACAAACGACAACACAAAAGTCAATGATACGGAACAGAGAACAATATTGAGAATATCTAGATGACCGTGATGATGAGCACAGCAAGCTTATTCTGAGGACAGAGAAAAAAACAAAGGTATTGTGAAACAGAACTAAATCAGATGACAGTTGTAGCCAAAGTATTGCCATTACAAAGTGATGTGTGTTCTGATCTCAAAGACATCCAAGTGTACAGTAGAAGGGGATGAAACTTGGAGTTATTCTAGCAAACCTGTTCTTGGTATCACTCAATTAAGCCAGCCTCAATTGAATGTTGTCCTTAGAAGAGTTACCTTGGTAGTAGTGTCTGTTCACAATAGTAAAATCCTAGCTAAGACAGCATCCTAGACCAGAGCATGTACATGTTAGAGGATCTGAAACACCAGAGATGAAGGGTGTAATAAAATCGTAAAGGGGCTTCAATACAATAGCACTGTTAATGATGGCTCATTCAGATAGAAAATCCCTAAGGAAACATGTCTCGATCAATATTTACCAAGAATCAATTTAATGTCATTGTACATAATATTCCACCCAGGCATACATATTATTTTCAAGCACTCACAGGACAGGATCTCTAGGACAGATCCTATGTGATATGTAATACTCAGCTAATACAGGAAGGCTGGAATTGGAGAAGGCATCCTTTCTGATCACAATGGCTTGAAATCAGACATGAATGCCAGGAGCAATTTTAGACAACTGACAGACTCTTGGAAAGAAACATGGTCCTGAGCCACTAGTATGTCTGTAATGAAACTAAGTGGAAAATGTAAAGCATATTGAAACAGGGATGGAAGGGTGCTCACTGGGGAAGAGCTTGCCACACAAATGTGAGCATGAGGATTTGGATACCCAATATGCATGTCAATATAGCCTGTCTGTGGCATTACAGACCAGTGTAATCCTAGCATGCTGGAGGCATAGATGGGGATCTCTGGAGCACTCTGACTAGTTAGACCAGCTCAACTATCGAGTTGTTAGTTCAAGCTAGAGGACCTATCTCAGGATATAAGGTAGAGAGCATCAGAGGTCTGGTATTCTCTCTCTCTCTCTCTCTCTCTCTCTCTCTCTCTCTCTGTCTCTCTCTCTCTCTCACACACACACACACACACACACACACACACACACACACACACAAACACACCTTAAAGAACAAAGTAAGCCAAAGGATAGCAGAAAGAAGAAATAATCATGATTGAAAAAAAAGCAAGGGACTGTAGAGCTGACTCAGCAGTAAAGAGTACTGGCTTCTCTTTTACAGGGCCTGGATTCAATTCTCAGCATCCAATTCTCAGCCCTCACATGGAGCCTCACAACAACCATGGACCCTAGGCACACACACAGCGCACAGACATGCATGAAGATAAACCTCCAACAAACATAAAACTAACTAAATACATTTTTAAAGTGAGTTTTGGAACTATAAGGAAAGGTAAGAGTCAAGAAAATCAAGTTTCTTTTTTCTTTTTCTTTTTTAAGAAAAGCCAAACTAACAAACTTAGTTGAACTAAGAAAAAGAGAAAAATTACACAAAGGAATGCCAGGGAAGTAAAGTGGAGTCTAAGAGAGTACTACAGACTATTTTATATACAGAATATCAATAACCTAAGAAAAACATACTATGTTGTCCATCCAATATAGGCTCCCATGAATGAAGTGAGGACTTGAGAGTTGGCTTAGTAGAAAGGAGGAATAATGTTCTTCCTCAGGACCTGAGTCGTCAACACACACATGGGGCAGCTCCAAAAGATTCCATACAGTTTTCTGACCTTCGTTGTACATGCACATGTGTGTGCGCATGCGCATGTGCACACACACACGCACACACACACACACAGACAGAGAGAGACAAGAGAGACACACACACAAACACACAGAGAGATACACACACATACACACACACACACTACAAATAGATCAAATCAATGATAACATTAACCTCCTCTCAGTGAACACCCCATGTTCTGATGATGTCCCAGATGAGTCACCCTAATCTCTTAGAGAAAAAAGTGGTATCAGTCCAAATATTCTCCTTAAATTTCTTTAAAAAATCAAGGAAATAGGAATAGTTCCAGGGAAGCATTACCTTCAAATAATAGAAACATAAGAAAAATGCATTCTACTTTCTATAAGTATACATGCAGAAGCACTCAAGAACATGCTAGTAAGTGAAGTGTAAGGGCAGATCTAAAGGCTAATCCAGCCTCATGAAGTAATATTTACCACTGAGATATGAAAAGTGATTCATTACAGACTGGTGTAGAGAAACCAGGTGGCCATCTTAATTAAGACCAGCCTGGTCTACATAGTGAGTTCTGGGCCAGCCTACATAGTAAGGCCCTGTCTAAAAAGTAAAAACAAAAGTAGAGAAAATATCCACATTACACAAAATGTCCTGCCAGTTTTGTGCAATTCCTATCAAAATTCCAGTATCGATATTCACAGATATAGAAAAAGTATTTCTAAATTCATATGAAATCACATTGCTGAGAGTAAGTGTTGGACACACACACAAATGTATACACTCATGCACGTACTAAAGACAATCATGAGTGATAAGAAAAATGCTTAATGTCTTATCCAGTACTTCCATGATGTACTAAAATTCACATAATTAGAATAATAAGTTGCAAAAACAACAATAAAAGGTAGACACAATGACCATTCGAACCCTAAATGGAGCCCAAAATGAACTCAAGAACACAGGTAATTGTGATTAGAATATGGCACAACTTTTCATTTCATGAGAGAAAATTGTGTTTGATGTATCTTTCACTTAGAATAAGCATAGTGTATATGATGGGGTCCCCATTGTTGCTGTACATTACAAAAACAAAGAACACGCAATTAGAAAAAGAAAGTCACTTCAATAATCACTGTTCAGAAAAGTGGATTGCCACATGCAGAAGTGTTAGACTGGACACTTATCTTGCATGGTTTATAAAAGAAAAAAAATAGAAAATTGGATTATAAGTCTAATTCATAATGGGAAACTAAGACAACTATAAGAAAACATAGAGAGAAAAAACCTGTACAACATTGGTTAGAACATGGCTGTCTTGGTTTGCTTCCCAAAGTGGAGACAACCCAGGCAAAAACTGTAAAATAAAATAGATATCCCATTGTAAAAATTATTCACGGAGGGAAAAATAATGAATAATCCTTGTCTGATTGTGTGCATGCATGAGTATGTGTGTGTGTGTGCATGAGTGTGTGTGTGTGTGTGTATGCGTGTGTGTATGTATGTATGTATTATGTATGTATGTATGTATGTGTGTGTGCAAGATGGGACATATTTTCAAATGATACATGCCATAGAGAATCACTTTGCAAAGTATCTAAAGAATCTGAAGAATTCAACAGCAAGAAAAAAAGCAACAAACAACCCATTTATTTGGGTAAGGATCCAGAGCAGAGTAGGGGATGAGAGGCACAGCTATGATCATAACACTTGGGGCCGAAGGCAGGAGGACACCTTGGATTTGTCTAAATAGAGAGACCTTATCTCACAAGTGAAAAAAAATAGTAACGACCTGAGCATACATTTTTTTAAAAGAGGGATAAAAGTAAAAATGGACAAGAGATCAATAAAAGCTGTTAACATCTATGATCATTGATATAATGCGAATTAGAGCCACACTGAGCTAGCACACTGAGCAGTCAATGTATTTTATGAAAAGGTATTAGCAACAAATAGTGTTGGCAAGGATGAAGAAACAAGGAAAGTCACTTACACAATATGTGTGGTACGAAACACGAGGACAGTGCTTAAAAGTGTGTTAAAATGGAATTGTCATGTCACGGATTAATCCTAGTTCTGGCATTCACACCCCAGATTTGAAACCACCATGCTGGAAATATAACTGATCCGTGATTACACCACTCACCGAAGTCAAGTTATGGATTTTACTCTGTGTCCACTAAAGATGAGTACACAGACAGTGTGTCATAGTGTAGATGGGATCATGCATGCCCTTAAAAAGGAAGATGCACAGTCATTGTGACAAAACATATAAAGATGGAGAATTATGTGCTAAATGGAGTAAGTCAGATCTACATGGACAAGTATAGACATTACTATGTACATGTGATCTACAAGAAAGAGCACAAAACATCAAAGAAGAAAGGGTCAGTGTGTAAATTGTTATGAAATCAGAATCATTTTGTTCATCTTTAACCTTTTTTATTAGAGTTGCCTATTTGTCTTTTGTATTGGGGTGGGCAGACCACATTGCATGTGTGGTCATAGAACAACCATGTGAGTCTCAGGGACTGAACCCAGGTCATCAGGCTTGGCAGCAAGAACCTTTATCTGCTGAACCATCTCACTCACTCCCCGTTTCAGTTTTGAGTTACATTCTCCAATATGGTAAACACTGAGAATGAAGAGTATTTAAAAATGTTGAGAGAAAATGTTTTCATGAAATACAAAATTTGCTGTGGTAGTGATTTATAGTAATTGTTTTGCATTGACTCATAAACTGCAATTCAGTATTTATATTATTTACATTATTAAACATTTATTATTGCATTATACACACATATGTATATATATATGTATATATACACACATATATATATATACACACACACATATATAGGGATGGATGATGTAGCTGTCAATATTACTTCATAGGCTCATTCTCTGTCTCTCTCCTCATTATAGTATTGGGTTCATCCCTTTTCTTCTCACTCACAACTGGAGAAACTGAAGTAGCAGCAGGAAATTCACACGGCTACTTTAAATCGTGGGTACAAATAGAAAATTTAAACCTCCTAGGAGGGCTGGATAGATGGCTCAGTGGTTAAAAGGACTTTTTTCTCTTCTAGAGGATCCAGGTTTGGTTCCCATGACTTTTTCTGGCATCTGGTAGAACCAGCATAAACAGGACATGTACACAGAGAGAGAGACACTTGGACATGAATATATTATATAAATATGTATCAATTATTAATCACCAGTAATGATTAATGTTAATTATTAATTAATATCAGCACTGATATTAGCTATCATTAATTAATAATGATTAATATTATGACAATATTAATTATTGCCTGCTGATATTAACTAGTAATATCAATTATTATCAGTTGCTATTAATTAACATTAATTAATTTCAATGTATCAATAATATATAATATACATGTAAATAAATTATAATAATATAATTACAAATAAAATATAAAATTAAATTTTTAAAATATTCCCCCAGAAAATTAGAGTTGCAATTGAATAATCAAAAGCTGGGCGTGCGGGTTGGGGATTTAGCTCAGTGGTAGAGCGCTTGCCTAGCAACTGCAAGGCCCTGGGTTCGGTCCCCAGCTCTGGAAAAAAAAAAAGAAAGAAAGAAAAAGCTGGGCGTGAAGGAGGGCTCCACAAATGGCAACTGTAGAGGTTCTCATTCCTGGGGTGAGCTTATTATTCCAAGATTCACACCCATGCCCAGCACTTGGTCACATAGGAACGTTCTGTGACAGCCCTCGGCCTGAACACAGTGGCACATTAAGATGGACATAAGCTGGCCAAGAACACAGGGAGTGTCTACATTCCTACCCTACAGGGGTCTTCTCCCTCATCAACGTCCTTGGTCATAAACAGCCTTCCTGATGCTGCACCTCTGCCCTCTGTTAATGCTTTAAAACTTGTTCTGACCTCAATCTCCTCTAAAGCCTCGTTCCGTAATTGGCCTCTAAACCCGTGCACCAGCCTAACTTCCTATAAGGAACCTGTGACAGATGCTCTTGATGACACTTGTTCCTGTTCACATCCTGGCTCCTGTTCATTTCCACCATCTGTCACTCTATAACCAGGGGCTCTTTGTCTGGTTACTACATACTGTTCTGCTCACCCACATAGCAGCCCAGCAGAAATAGCCACCATTTGGATCAGGTTTACCCTAAAGGTAAGGGGTCACTGGTAGGTTAAATACTCTACTCAGTCACTACTCAGGTGTGATCGCCTTGGGTTATGTGCTCTGCTGGTTTCCCAGCCCTCCCCAGCCCCAGGTCTAGTGAATATAGGCTTAGCTCGGTACCAGCCTCTGTGCCTTCCTCTGTCACTGCCTCCTGTACCAACTCTGGGATCAACTCCCTCTCCTCCGTTGCATTTCAATGAGATCCACAGACAATATTGGCACAAATCAAAGAGGACATTAACAAGATGCTTGATGTTGGCAGTTGCACATTTGCAAATGTTTGGGTATAAGCCAGTCACAGAGCAAAGGGGTAAAATAAGTGTCCATTTGTCCAATCTTAGGGACTCACCTCTATGTCCACGGGAGACAATCACTGATGGGACACCGAATATCACATCCCCAATCAATTCCAGAAGTTGGTCTTTATTTCTGCCTTGGTCATCTGTGTATCTTAAATACTTCTCAATGGCCACTGGAATTGCTTCTTCAGGAAGGTTCTAGAATGAATGATAAAAGTGACAACATGGCTTGTAGGACTCCTCCAGCTCGTTCATTGACTATAAATCTTTTGAGTCATGAACAAATCCCACATAGTGATGTGGGAACATCAGATAAGTGGAACAGAGAGAACACTTCATTCTTTTCCTGACATTCTGTAGGTTAATAACTTGGGGCAAGTTCTCAGCTTTTCTTTGATTTACAACCAGTTTCCATAGTCCCCAGGGTGCTTACAAGAAAAGAAGACTTCTTCAAGAGCGATGTGGCTGTCATTGGGTCCAATTTCATATCAGAGGGTGGATAGTTCATCATCTATTTAAAAACATGGTTAGCATTTAATTTGAAATAGTCATTATCAGTCATGGACCAAACAGGCAAACTATAGCAAAGCAAATACAGATATTAGTTTGGGCTTTGATGGTAATGGCTACTTCGGAGCTTTAAAGCAATCGGGGAAACAGATCTACTGATACAGAAATCAAGTCATGAAAAGTGATACTCTAAATATGTGTGTTGATCAGACCACGGGGCACAATGACCCTCAAAGCAGAGAGGAAACAAAACCTCCCAGATGTGTAAAAGAGAAAGCACATGCCATCCATTTCATTCTTTGCTATCTACAAAACCCTTCTGCAGTGAGAGCTGTGGAACTCTCAGCCTGTCTCAGTCCTACATGGAGACTTGACCTAATTCCAGCATAGATTCTAGCACCTGAAAGCCACATGAAGAATAATACTGGCCTCTCTACAATGACTACTGGAAAAGTTTGTTGTGTTCAGAAATTCATCTTTAGCTAAGACGTGGTATAGATAGACAGTCACCAACACCTGCTCCAGACAGACTACAGAATACTTGGAGTTAGCCTTACCTCTCTGCTTATGGCAACCTCACATCCAACCAAAGACCCAAATGCTTGAGAATAAATATTGTTCCTCCTTTCATAACCTCTCTAAAATGTAAATACACAGGGTGGCAATTCTTTTCCATCGTGGTGTCCTTACTTCATCTTGACCTTCTGTCAAGAAGTGTGTTTCTCCTGCAGAAGAGTTTTGAATAAGAAATCTAACGTCTAGCTATTCAGACTCTCCACTCACTCCACAGTTCCTCTCCAAGCTTCTCCACCCTTGAAACACCTGGGACTTGAGTCCAAGTCATGTTTGAGCTTCTCCCTCTTGCTTCTCTATTACTGAATGAAACCAGCCTTACTCTTGAACCTAATGTCTGGCTTTTGTTATTATCTCTGTAAAGAAAAATCCCTTCTTTCCCTTTAACAGGGCATTCTAACTCATGATGAAGTGACTTTGAATCTTTCAGTGATATGAAATGAGAACATATGTGGAGATTTATGGGAAATGTGTCCAAGTCCGGGGTGGAAGCTGTGCTTCCCAGTCAGACTCCTCTGAACGTCCAGCCCTTTCCCATTTAGAGACGCCCATGTTTGTCTGATTGCCTGGATCTTATTTTTGTAGGCCTTCTCAGCCTGCACATTCTGAGCACCTAAGTTTAATGGAGTGACAAGCTGTTCATTGAGATAAGATTCCCAGGACTGGACCATCCAGGCTTAAAGGTTAGTCAGGCAGAAAATGTCTCCCTGGAAGTATGTGTGACAAGAGACAGATGCCCTAGGCACAAGCAGAAGGTCCAGGAAGAACATGTTGGAGGAGTAATGGGTAGGGGATGGTCTTTTCAAAGAGGTCTGTTTATGCTCACTGTTGGCAGAATCCAGCCAAACTCTTGCTTGTTGATTGTGCAGGGCACAGTGTTGAAGTCCTTCTCAGCCAGGATCTCCTCAGGCATCTTTGGCAGCAACACTCCATCAAGCACAGTGGGAACAAACGGATAGCTCTGAGGAAGAGAGCAATGTCGGGCCAGAGATAACCCATCTCCCTTTCTGATTTTCTAAGCGAGAAGACAAAATAGACCCTGTGGCTTGGGTAAGGGCTGTGGGACTTAGGGTACTAAGAAGGAGATTAGGGTGTCTGTGCCCCTAAGGCCTGATTTCAGATGTCTCAGTAGTAAGTGGAGGGTAACAAGGAAGAAGAGGGGCTCTTAGCTGAAATTACGTGTATATTATTGTAGAATATGGGGTTTCATCTGTAGTAGATTATATTGTTTAGAGTGATTCTTTCCATTCCTGATAGTTATACTTGTGAGGTTGACACAAATTCTGCATCAGTGACTCCTGAGCCACTGCTGCTAGAGACTTACTGAGCCAGGCTCCTGGGAAACTGCTCTCAATATTCTCATCATCCTCCTATTCTATGTGGATTCCAGTTTTAAAAACATGTAATATAATAAATTTATTACATGTAACCAACATGTAGAACTTATTTATAATAAAACTCCAGATTAATAGGACTTAAGCATTTCCCCAACAATGGATAACGTAAGAATAAATTTCCTTGGGCTCAGATTCACAATCATGAAGGCTATGAGTCTTTAAAAGTCTGTGACTTTTAAATGCATTGTCTCATGAATCCACTAATTTACCTAATTTCCAATCTCTTCCTGTTGTTTTTTACACACTAAGGGTATCGCATGACTCTCTTCAGCATGGTTCCTGGAGAGCCAGCCAATTCTCTTTTTCTTTGGGATGTAGTGTAATGTTGAGTCGTCAACACTGACTTCAAGGTCAAAGGCACCAGAGCTCAGGCCTGGCAGAAGCCCATTTATCACTCCTGTTTTTTCCCCAAGGTGACAGATCAGCATCATTATGTTCTAGCGCATCTTAAGCAGAGGAATGTGTTAAAGTATACGAACATTGAGAAGCGGTAGTAAATAGCCCACTGGTGGATACATGTGATTAGCAATGATGAGACAAGAAGTAAAGCTCGACTGCAAATGGGATGCTACTCCACAGACTCCCACTTGGCTCCCAACTCTCACTGCCACACCTCCCAACCAATTTAATTCTAATCCATAGAAAACATATGTCATTACATCTTTTTTATTCTGCTACTTGCCTCCCCTACTAGAACAGAAGTCTCCAAGAAAGCAGAAGATTATATGCACTTCACCGCCATGTTCCAGCTGGCAAATCAGCTCCAGACACAGAGTGAGTCCTTAGTAAATCATTCTTAGGTGACTGAGAGAGTCTCGTTTTACTCTTTAAGGAAGTACTGGGATCCACGAAGAGTTAAACACAGAGGACAGAACCATAGCTGGTGCTAGCTGGGTAGTAAACAGGCAGAAGGCAGGAGAAGAAGGCGATGGTAGACTTTCTTAGGTCATGGGAGAATGAAAGTCCAGGCTACTCCCTGAACAGCTCATCAACTGTTCCTTTGACAAAACCCTTAGTAGCATATCTGTAACATGATCGTGGAACATTCTAGTGAAGCCTGTCCCTGCAGGCTCCTTTTGGGAATGAGGAATAGGAATGAGAAGGGGAGACCAGGAGAAGGGGAGAAAGGGACGAATAAGCCCAGGGTACAGAGTTGTTGACCAGAGCTCTCTACAGAGTTGGGGGTAAGTTCAATTCCAGTCTACAATCCTTCTGCCTATGCTAACTGACAAGTGAATGAGTGATTTCTCCTCTCTTGGCCTCCACAGTTCACACACAGGGATAACCAGAATCCCACAAACAGAAGTCTTATTCATAGTTATTTGGAGGGAAAGCACTGTTAAAACTCAAGAGGAATCTAATCTGGAAGGCGATAATCCTCACCTGCCTGGAGTCTCCATGCAAATCCAGCGAAAAAAGATTCTGTGAAGATAAAACAGAGGTTGTGTTAGGAAGCCATCCTGGTGCAAAGTTGATTCTCTGAGTTGGGTTTAGGGTGTGACTGCTCTTTTCTTTCTGATTCCTACAGTGTTCTCTGCCTATGTGCACTGTGTGTATGTGTGTGGGGGGGGGGAGGGTAGAGTCAGGGTCATTGGAGCTCTGGAAAGTCACCTTCTATGGGTACCTGTCCTCTTCATCTTTCCACCTGTGTGTTCTCCTACAACCTCCCATGGTTTCTCTGCAGAAACAGTGAAAACAATATGATTGTATGTGGGGCATATGGGGACTTGAAGGGAGATTGTGAGATGGACTGGGGCATTCTGGAGTGGCAGGAGATAATACTTGTCCAGCCCTCACTTGCCTCTTCCTTATTCTGATGTCATAAGTCTAGGTAACTACAGGTGCCATGGGGCTATGCCTCCAAATATGAGTAATAGCTCAAAAACACCTACAAGATAGCATAGAGTTTATACCAAATGCATCAATAACATTTGGAGAAAATTGGTTCCAAAGAGATGCCATATAGATCTTTAGTGTTGCTGTTTTCAGCCTTTCAGGGAACAAAACTCCTGCATAGAGAGGTCAGTCAGAAATAATAGCCAACACAGGGATAGAGACTGGCAAATGCCAAGCACGATCTCAGTACCTGGATAGCTATATCCTGAGCCCTCTCCGCTCCTGAATGCCTTAGGTCTTAGTTACTGGAAGGCTCAGTCACAACGCATTCCTGAAGCGAATGCTCTAGTCTTGTGTTTGAAAACTTCAATACCCATGCTCACTGAAATTTTCTAGTGCACACATTTCTGTGTTTTATATTTACCTTGCTCAGTGTGATTACAAAGGGAAGAGTTATCACATCCCTACATCCTCTGTTTTTCAGACATGTGTCCTGTGGGGTTCCTTATGATGACCAACTGCCAAAAGTATCAGTCAGCCCTCAAATGTCACCTCTGAGTAAGACCTCTTGGATAGCTGTAATGATGTGACTCCTCTCTTGCTGCCCGTACCCTGGGCTACTCGCCGCTGACCCTACATATCCTTGGGGGTTGGACATGAGGTGGTGTGGAGTCAAAACAGGTGGAAAACGCTGCAGCAAGCTCATTTGAACACTGCTGCAAGCTCCTTTAATAGCCTCCGCCTGCGCCCCATTGTTACCAAGAAAGCGTCTCTTCTGAACAGTAGTTTCCAATTGACTGGCATTGTCTGTGCCAGCAATCCTTGGTTTCTGCAGCAGTCCTCAATTAGGTTCTCCTGCTGTAGGTGCTTTGTGGCTGCACGGCCCCCAGCATTTACATAGTGGTGGTCCTACCATTCCTGCTACACTCTCTGTATTCCCCATACACTTAACCCATTTGATATATTCTTGTTTTTCTCCTTGAACTATTTTGGTAAACAGAAACTATTCAGTCTATTGTGAATCTCCCACCCTAGAACCATGCTCCCTCAAATTATCTTCATTGGATTTATGGAATTGGCCAATATACAAACTGTTGATGGGCTGGAAAGATACTGACAACTGTTTAAAGTATTGGGTAAAAAGTTACAGATACCGACTGAATGATTCATAGATTGCAGACAAATTAGAAGTGACAAGTTATGATATATCTATACTAGATCAATGCACTGTCTTAAATGATTTGGATGGAGGGATGGATATGTGGAAGATAAGAAATGGTCAGGCAGGTAATTGTCTTTGAATCTGTAGAAGTAGTCTCTGGAAACATGAAAAGGTAGGCAGTAACTTATAATTTAGGTAGCTTCTACATCAGCCAAGTGATACTCGATAATGAAAAAAACTCCACTGATGGTTTTTCATTATAAGGGAGAGAAACAATCTCAATAATACAGAAGGCAGCCACTGTTGCCAAAAGGCAAGAGAATGCCCTGAACAGTTTCTCCAAAACAGCAGAAGAGATGAGGTGAAGAAGTCTGAGGTAAAGTACAAGGTTGGGGAGCACTGGGACAGGCCAACCAACTTTACCTACCAATTTTAGTGTGGTCTCCAAGAGCTCTTCCTCTGTCTTCTGGCGAAGGCAGTGAACCATGGCAGCTGAAGTTGTGTTTTTATAACCAGATACGACAGCAATTTTCTTCAACAGATCACAGGCCACAGCAAAGGTCAAGAGTAGTATTTATACCTCTGTAAATACAGCCTAGAGTTCTATCCAATCCTCACTTGCTACTGATGGAATATGGTTGCCCCAGATTCTCAATATGAACAAGTAGGTGTGGGTTCTGAGCTCCTCAGAGCGTTGCCTTTGTTGGTTATTGGAATTTGATACAGACTATTTAAATATTTGCATCTTTATAATTTGTAGAAGCAGGTGGGTCTTGCTGAGTTCTAGGCCAGCCTGGTCTATAGAGTGAATTCTAGGGCTGCCAGGGTTACATAGCAAGACCCTGTCTTAAAACAGAAAACTAATTTGTTAAGTGGGTATAACATTGTGCATGTGGATTTGTTAAGAGAAGCTATGTCCAGTGTGGTAAGGAAAAAGAACTAAGAGTTCTACTTTCGGTGTAAAGCTACTTCCTCCATGCTCTGGTCAAGTGTCTTTTGCCACCTACATATGAATTGTATCTTTTATATGAAGAAAAATAACATGTGATGTTTTCAGCTGACACACCAAAACTTGTACTCAGTTGTCAAGTATCTAAGGAACATGATTCATGCAAAATCACTTCAGAACATGTACTGCTTGACCCAAAACAGGCTAAAGCAATTGAAAATGTCAGCTGCATCCCATAACAAGAGAGATTTGTGAGGAGAGAAGACAAAAGGGCATAGAAACTGCCCAGAGTAGAATTTACCTCAGCCAAGGGCCTGGTGTTCTTCTTGACCAGGCCTGCAGTGAGGGCCACGCCACTTTCAGAAATGGCCTTGTGAAAGAGATTCTTGGCCAAGGGAGACAACACCTGTCAGAGATGAGGAGAGAAGGAGGTTTTATGCTCACAGTGACTCACAGGATTCTGTGGGACCAGCATTTGGATCACCTTAATGACCAGTGTGAAGCTTCCCCACTTGGTTCTGCTGGCTCCTGACCAATGCAGGATTGCCTCAGTGGCTCCACAGGGCAGCCAGCAACAAATTTTACCTGATCCTGTAGCTGAACTTCATTTGGACAGCCCTCTGGAAACACTCACAGACAACTTCCAAAGATAGTCAGAAGAAGGAAAAACTGATAGGCAAGTCCATTTCAACAGACAGGGGTTCACACACTGAGTACCAAGGCAGAGAAAGCAGATTAACAAGCAAATAGTAACCGCAAACAGGCAGGAATAGCTACCCTTGTAGCTGATAAAGTATATTTTAAACCGATGCTAATTATAAGAGATAGGGAACACTACATATTAATAAAGGAAGAAGAATTCATCTAGAAGGTACCACAATTAAAAGCAAACATTTGGAGCCTCTTAATTTCATAAGACAATCACTAAGGGACATAAAAGGCCACCTAGGATAGGATATCAGAGGACTTCAATACGCAGCCCTCGTATTTGGAAAGGTCTTCCAAACTAAAAAATAAGCAAAGAAATCTCAGAGCTAAAATATACCATGGATAAATTGGACTTAACTGATTTATACAAAATATGTCACCCAATACATAGGGAATACAAAAGCTTCTCAACTGCAAATGGAAACTTGTCCAAAACTATCATATCACAGTCCACAAATAAAAAAGTGCTAAGAAATTGAAATTATTCCTTGTTTCTAATAAGATCTCAATGAAATAAAAGTAGAATCAATAACAAGTATTTGAATAATCTCATCTTATTATATAAGCATATTATAATATCAATATGCATGTAAACATGTTAAAATTAATTAAATTTGTCCTTCAAGCCATTCCAATTTATCACCAGGCTGTAAATAATATATGGAGGAAATTAAAGTTATTAGATTGTAAGCCTGAAATCAATGTATCATATGAAAAACATTGGAACCCAGGAACTAAAAAAGAAAATGAACCGTGATGGCTTTTGTATAAATTAGGAAATTCTTAATAGTATTTAGTTATCTCATCAAGGGGATAGCATGAAACAGACCTTGGACTCTCATCCTAGAACTAAATGATTTAAGTTATTGAACAAAATAATCTGTGAGAAAGTATCCAGAATAATCATGTGTTGAAGTATCCAAATAGCTCTCCATTTGCAAAAGCTAAAGCTAGATTTTAGGTTTCCAGTAGGGTCAGAATGGAAGACAGAAATTCTAACTCTATATAATTGTTTAAAAGGAAAAATCATGGCAGAATAAAACTAAAATTCAAAAATTGAAAAAGGTTATGCAACTTAAGTAAATAAAAGAGTCACAGGAACACACATACATCACAATGGAAAGGAGAGAGAATGGAAGGCAGGTCTACAGGAGAGAAATGGTAGATACATGCGGGGAAGGATAAAGGCTGTGAGAACACTATAGTAATACATGTCCAATTGTCCTCCTTGGATTTATCTGCATCTTTCCTTATCTCTGAGGAAAACAAGACCATTTTCCTCTAAATATTCAGCCACATGTTTGATATTGCACTCTGATCAGTTCTCAGGGGGCTGGAGGGTCACTGAGGACTCCCAGAAGTTTCCATCGATTCCCCTAGTGTCTTCTACTCCTTGTCTCCACCCCAACTTGATTCCTCATATCACCAGAGTGTGTTTGAGACTGCTCCCTCTTGCAGCATCTAGCCATCCTTCCTCACACTCATCTCTCTATTCCCCCCTGGACCCTCAGTCCCAGACATTGCTGCCCTTTTTATTAGGGTTTCAGAGCCACAAGGCCAATTAAGATGACTCACTGACAGCTCTGAGAGCTCTAGTTCCCTCAATGTGTAGGTCTTGCTTGAAACAGTGATGCCTGATCTACCTTACACCCTTCCCCTTTATAACCTGCAACTTATTTCAACACTTCTCCCCCTCTTCCAAAATGAATTATATGTTAACATAATGAGCAAAGAGAAAGAGAACTCAACTAATTTGAGAAGAGAAATAATATATAGCAGCTGATTTTTATCCTGGGGCATAAAAGTACCTCTTAGAAGTCAAGGAAGTTTTTAATCTTCCACTGTGTGCTGCTGAGCAGTAAAAGTATCAACCTGAATCTAGGTATTGAAAGCGAAGTTCCCATGGCTGGGATGTGTCTCGTCTCCAAGGGATTCTATCAGAAGATATCACACCTAAATGAGGTCTGGTGCCAGGGACACTTACAAGAACAGAGACACTGAAACCTCCTGCTGACTCTCCAAAGATGGTCACAGAGCCTGGATCCCCCCCAAAGTTGTCAATGTTGTCCTGGACCCAGTGCAGTGCAGCCACCTGGTCTAAGTGACCCCAGTTGCCCTGGCTGTGTTCATCCCCTGTGCTGAAAGAAAGCAGGGTGACATTAGATATGGCATGGCTGGACTCTCAGAGCTAGCAGTAGGCTGGGGCTCTTAGTGAAGTAAGCTTCTACATTCCTAATACATGGCTTCACCCGCCTCTCATCTCTCTAGTAATGTGCTCTCTGGGACTCGACACTTATCTTCCAGGAACTGTGTAGCCTAAGAGCTAGTTAGCTCCTCTAGAAACAAGACAGTCAAAAATCTCCAACTTCTGAGAGTGTATTCAGTTCACACTGCAAAGAATAATAAATGAGTGGGAAGAAGTTTTAGTATCAAGTAATGAAAGTTCTTTGAAAATATAAATAAACCCAGCTTATTAAAGATGTAGTGATGGGGGCAGTGGGTATGGGTGTGTGGGCGGGGGGTGGTACTTCAGACTGCAGGACCAAGAAAGGCCTCTTGGGAGCAGTGCTAGCTAGTTAATAGGGACTCGAGTATAATGAGCAGGTAGGCTTATGAATATCATAAGATGTTACTGCTTGTCATAAAAGTAGCAGTTACAAAACATCAGAGCCATGGAAACAAACATCCGAGTGTATCTAACAGCAGACACAGGCTCTCTCTGGCCAGGGGTTCCACACATGTGTGGAAACCATCTGAAGAAGCAAGATTTGATTCAACCCATATCTCTTGTAGCATTCTGACTACTCTGTAGAAAATTCATGCCTTAGAAGTAATGGGTTTATAAAAGCTGCTGGTTATAACAATAATCCAGTCCTAAACTGTAAGACTTTTATCAATGTGGAAGCAGGGAGTAGATGATAAAAGTAGATGCCGTCAATTTGCTTTGAAGGCGGAGCCAAAAGGACTTGCTCATTGGTTAGATATTGAATAGTGGAGTCCAAAATGTCCTCTAGGCTTCTATATCAAGCAAGCAGGAGGTGGCATAGCCAGTACCAACAGTGAGATGCAGGAAAAGGAGGAAGGTTTTGTTCTTTTCCCTCTGCTCAGAACAGCAGAAGCATGGCGTAACTCAATCCACCTCCTACAACAATGTGCCCACTCTGCAAAAGGTGGTCTAGAAACAGCTGTTATCTATGCCTGGAACCATAGAAGGAACAACTCATAAATCAGCTTAGAAACAAGTACAAAGAAGTAGAGAATTAATGGATAAGTGAGGTCTGCTAGTGGAAGAGCAGGATGCGTTCTGAAGGAGCCTGGCAGAGGTCTATAGGTGCTTGGCATCACTAGAACTGAGTCCTGGCATCTTTGATCTGGCAGTTGTTACATTTGGATGTGCTCATATGAAAGAATGATGGGTAATAGAGCACCACCCTTGGTGAGATCATGGCACCAGGGTTAGTTTCCTAGTGAGTCAGGAATAAAAATAGCAAGGCTTCCTCAGTTTCTCCCTCCAGCTTTGTGTCTCCTATGTGATCTCCTCTGCAAACTGAAGATTCCATTTCTGTCCCTCTAACAGGTTGATCTCAATATAAGAGCCCACACCAGACCCCAAACAGAAGGAAAAAATGTATCTTGGATGATCAACCTCTGAAATTCTTAACTCAATAAATAGTTTCCTTATAAATATCATAAGTATTGATCTGGTATTTTGATATATAATGAGAAAACAAATAGACTAATAAGAGTTCAAACTACCTGAAGAATCCCCAAATACCCAGACGGTATTGAATGACCAATACCACCACATTTTCATGAGTAGACAGGGCTAGTCCATCATAGGTGGCTGCTCCACCTAACACTAGTCCACCTCCATGGATCCACACCATCACCTGGAAAAGGAAGCAACAACACAGATTATCAGAAAGCTCCTCAGAAGTGCGATGGAAGTTGTGCTTTCTGGTTAGGTAAATCTTAGCTGACTCAAGTATGGCTTCAATGAAGCAGGGCTAGTACTGAGCAAGGCTACAGCAGGCAAACTTTCCTACCCATTGCTGGGGCCTAGAATGTCGTCTTCCCATTGTTTCTTGCCTTTCTTCAAAGACTCATGAATCCTGTCTGTACAGGCCTCCTTAAACAAACATTATCACAGGAACATCTGAGGCCAATGTTGTCATGCTTACCCCAACACTCTACTCTCCTCATGCCTGGGCTTTATGTCAATGGCTCATCTTCATCTTTCTCAGACTCTGTGTCTGACTGTGCATATGGTGATGCTGAGTACAACAGCAGGATGAAGGAACAAGTGATCCAGTGAGGAAATTCCCGTAGTCCCACCCTGAGCCTCTAGAGTAGACCCATTAAAAGGCCTTTCCTCTTCCTCCTCTTCTCTCTCCTCCACCTCCCTCCTCTTCCTCTTCTTTTCTCTCCTCCTCCCTCTCTCCACTTCTCCCTCCTTCTTCTTTCTTTCTTCCTTCCTTCCTTTCTTTCTTCCTTCTTTTTCTCTTTTTCTTTCTTTCTGACTTCCTTTCTTCCTTTTTTCTTTCTTTTTTTTCTCTCTCTCTCTCTCTCTCCAAAAGACTTTTTTTTTTAAGACAGAGTAAGCATAACAGGCCCCGTAGTTGCTATGTAGCCCATGCTGACATCAAAGTTGCTCAAATGCTTCTGCCTCAGTCTCTTCAGTGCTGAAGTTGCACACATGAGCCAAAGGCTTCTCTAGAGTGGACTCTTCTTGACTAGACTTTCTTTCTGATGCAGATGACCCTCTTATCTATCTTGATATCCTCTATTAGTCCAGTAGGCTCAGGTAGTGATCAGAAGAAAGAGAGGAATCAGTGACAGAGAAAAGGAAAACTTCAGAGCCAGGGGGAACACCCTGCAGCTATTACAGGGCCAGCGGCATGCATCAGGACAGTTGGGGACAACACGGCTCTGTCAGAAAAATGGCAGAGTTGACAGCAGCGTTAGAAGCACAGCAGTAACAGAGCTGGCAGGGGTTGTGACATTAGCAACTTCAGCAGAAGCATCAGTAGCAAAATGCAATGGTAGCTACCACCCTAGAGGTAGCAGCCTCAAATGTGACTATAGCAGAGAGAGGCAGATGAAATGTCCCTTGATACTAGTGAGGACAGACACAAGGGTAACTGGAGAAGTCAAGAGGAGAGAGTGGACAGCTAAGGCTTGTGGACAAATAGGACTACAGAAGCCAAAGAAGAGATGCTACAGGTCTTGTCTTCTATAAGAGTTTAAGAGAGCTGCTGGGTATTATGGACCCCAGGTCTCAGCAACTCTTGTTCCTGGATGGGACAGTAGCAATAGCTGCTATCAGGAGTTGGGGAATCCTGATATACAAGCCTCACATCTATAATGCTTGATATGCAGGGGAATCCTAACAACTAACTAAATTGGAAGGTACAATGATAGTCCCTACCTGGAGAGTGGAGTGTAGCCCAGAAGCTACTCTCTGGGGAAGAAACCCCTGCCTTCTATAACTGTGACATTAGCAACTTTAACAGAAGCATCAGTAGTAGCAAAATGCAATGGTCTAACACATGTCATTAGAGGGCTAATAACTCAGTTCCAGGAGCATTCTCAACATCTGCAACACAGCAGGATATCTGCCCCTAGCTGTGGGCTACTGCCACGAATGCTCTCAGAAGCAAGCAGTTCTTTTTACTGACACACAATACCTAGGGCCAAGGATGATCAGCAAATAACCATAGGTAATCAGTTTGCCTTCCATTTGGGTGAGAAAAATCAGGGAAGAATTAGATTTTATCTGTAAGGCCATCGTCCCTAAACACCAGCTTCACACATGAGGAAATAAAGTCACAGGGGGTTAAGCTACTATGTTGTACTGCTTTGGAGACTCAGGGAATGAAGGCTACATCACAAACAACATTCCCAGATTTTAGGGAACACAGAAGGCAAGTACCATTGCCTGAGGCTCCTGTGGAAAAATCAAGGGAAAATGTCTTGTATGATGGACGGAAGCTCTGGGCCTCTGTATTGGTTCATTGCTGTGGTGCCCATGCCTCTAGATTTTTTAAGCCCTTCTGTTTGTACAGAGGAGCCACATGGTGAAACTCAGAAGGTTAAAACAGTTCCATAACTTACCAGCAGTCTATCACGTTTTGTCAAGTCAGCAGGAGTGTAAATATTTAGGTAGAGACAGTCTTCAGAAAACTGGAGAGGAATGTTCTCTTTCCTGTTAGTTAGAAGGTCATTGACTATTTGCCCTGCCACTGGGTCTTGGGAGCACCTGTGAGAGGAGAGAGAACACCCATGGTTCTATTCTACCAGATGCAAACTGGAAATGTTACCTGGCATCAGCTGTGTGCTGGGAGATAAAATTCTTTAAGTTCCTATCATCCCCTGGGGACACTGGAATGGAGGTCATGGGAACTGCATCCTGAAGCTACAGTCTCCTTGTTCTACAGCAAATGGAGAACTTATTATGTCTCCCTCTCCAGAGTCTTCTATCCTCTCTGGCCAAGAAGAACGTAGGCGCTTATATTTGTTTGCCCTTGGAGATGACACTACTTGTACTGCCTAGACAGGACCCCATGTTCTGCTGAGCTTTGTCCAGTGAGCTAAATATATCGCTGACTGAGATTCTCTCCCAGGTGAACATGGCCTAGTTCTGGGGTGACCGCCCATAGAAATGCTCTCAACCAGCAGACATTTCATCAGTAACTCAAGAGAACTGCTTTCCAATTCAGCTTCACCCACTGGTAAACTGGGTGACCTTATTTCCTGACCTAGATCCCAATCTGCCAGGTCTCAATAAGGAGATAGCTATGTCCAAGAGCTTTGCAACCAACCCTGGCCTGCTAGGATTCTCTTATCAATTATTGAAGTAACCATTGTTGCTCTCATAAAAGATTCCAAAGGCCATTCAAGATTAGAGTGGGTAATGTCACTGATGTCTTCCAGTGAGGAAGATTGATTTGCATTGTATGCGCACATATAGGTTAAGTTCTTCAGTGAGCTCCACCTTCGTCTGCATTTCATAGATGAGAAGACAAGGCACAGGGTGGTCAGAGACCTGGTTAAATATCTCACCACCTTGAGATATGCTCATGTTGTGCAGTTCTGATATTCTCAGTACCTTACAAGAAATATTCCCAGATCCCAGGAGCCAAGCATTATTGGCTTGTAGAAGGAGCTGCAAAGATCCTCAGATGTCAGGATGACACAGAAATGCATGTCACGTACAGAAATGAATCAATAGAAATGGTTCTACTTTTCATTCTGAGAACTTTTCTTACATCATGGAGGGAAAGGGTGTAACACTCTTAAAAGCAATAACTCAAATGTCAAAAGAGGAATCCATTAAGTTCATGAGGATTTCAACACAAAATCAAGATTGACATTACATTTATTATTGCCATGATCATTATGTATTATTTGTTTCCCCAAAGGCAGAATAAAAATATTTCAGTAATGGTTTCTTAATGGAGAAGCTCTGGAGAAAATTTAAGAATAGGTTCATTGTTTAGGTTCAATAATTCTATTTCGTGGGACTTATCCTAATGTATTCATGAATATGTGGAGTAGTTCCAACAGTTCATCCTGATCATATGTTAAAGACTCGGTGCATATAATGCAGTGTGATGCTGGAATTAAGGCGATTAAAAGCAACAATCTGAGAGTCAGCAGCAGAGGGTGACTGAGGCTGCCAGCATACTCGTCAGTGAGAGGCATTCATCAGAGCGATAGAGGGCTGTGACAGACAAGAGACTGGAAATATGTCGATGGCAGTGACAGCTGTTTCTGAGTAGTAACCCGTGTGGAGTCACATTCCTCAGCTTCACATCTTGTATTTCCTAACTTTTCTGTAGTAAGCACTCATTAAATAAACAACAAAAACATATAAAATAGTGGGAGTTCAAGTAGTACACTATGAAGAAAGCGTTCTAGGAGGCTAGGCAGTTTTAAGTGTTTCAAGTTTCCAAAATGTTCTTTTTTTTTCTAGAAGTAGAAAGGCTTTTGTTAGGGGTGAAGAAACACATTCTGTAGGCACTCAGAGAAAAAGACCCTCTGAAAAGCAGAGCGGGGACTTGGGGAGGCTGAAGTCCTCCATAATGTTATTGATTTCAGAACAAAGTAGAAGCCAGTTAGAGGACAGTGTTGAGCCCTTCCTATGTCACTGTGAGGCAGGTTTCCTCCAAAAGAGGTACAGACCCACTCTTGTGACTTACATAGGAGGGTAGGAGGTGGTGTTCTTTACGAAGCTCCAGGGCTCTGCAGGCTCTGGTGGAGCAAACCTCAGAGATCCAAGAGGGGGCTTGGCAAAGGGGACTCCCAGGAAGACGGCCACAGGCTGTGTGAATCCTTCTAAGCTGACATACTTCCCGAGGACTTTGCCTTGCAGGGTGTCCACTACGGGTGGTGAGGATGGGTGTCCTGATGGTCAAGAGAGAAAGAGAGCACATTAGGGAGAAAAACTCAGATCAGGATTTCTAATAGGTCTCTCTTTGTCTGAGGGATGTCTTGATTTACTGGCACAGTTCCGGAAGCCTCATTATGTTCTCAACATAAGATAATGTTGAAGAAAACAGTCCTTGTTTTGGAGGGCTGATGGAGTGGAAAAATTGGAATTGCACAAGAAAGGGATTAGGCAAAGAGGGGTAGCTGCTAGTAATGTTTGTGACCCCGAGTAGAGTATAAGCTTCAAAAGTCTCTGGAAACATGTACCCATTAAGGACTTGGTACTGTCCCATCAAATGTGCACATATATTTAATTCAAACACTCAAGGCACGGAGGCAGAGGCAGACATATGTCTGTGAGTTTCAGGCTAGCCTAGTCTACCCAGAGAGTTCCAGGACAGCCATAGCTATACAATTAGATCTTGTCTTAAAAAAATAGCAGATCCCAGGGCTGAGCCTCATGGTAGACAAGAGGATGTACAAGGTATCTCTCCTCCTCTCAGGAGTCTGATCTTATAGGACAGGACCATAGAGATACTTGGCCTAATGCTGAGTTGAAATATGTGTCCTAGAATGAACACTTCTGATTTTTTTTTTGTCTCAAAAGAACTGCTGCTTCTTGCAGATGCAGAAGTGAGCGGGGGAAGGTGCAGAGCATGCAGAACCGCAGCAGCACACAGAGTAGAACAGATGGTCTGTTGGGATGGCTGAGTTGCGCACCACCAAGCAGAGTCTGTAGCTGTTAATGGCTACTCAGGAGCGAGAAGGTGCCTGTGTAGGAGGTCTTTGGTCTTGCTCAGTGGACAAATACAAAGTCTGAACAACTGCAGAGTAAAGGAACCTAAGTTCTAGGATATTCCTCCATTGGCTCTGAGTTGGGTGATCCAGAGTAGAGCCTTTTATGGATTCCACGATTTCTATGTATACTTCTATATATTCTATGTGCTTCCATATACCTCATTCTTACACAGGAGACAATCATTTTTCATTGCTCTGCTCCTTTGATCTGTCCTACTTCTGTGTATTATGGGATCTGAGGGAATCAGCCTGATCTTCCTTCAAGAGACAGGGGCACTTGTGCACACCTCCTCATGATCGCCCATGACTGCACTCACATGGTTAACTACCTCAATGCCTCAGAGCATCCTTATCGGTGATTCCTTTTCTATCACTCTTACAACTGATCCCATATTCATAAGGAAAGCACGCTTTCTGTGGCATAATAGAAAATGACTCCAGGCTTCCATCTAACAGAAGAATAACCCACTTTATTGAACGCTCTGTACTGAAAACAGTGAACAAAACAGGGTCTGGGATGCAAGGTATCTACAAGTTAAGTACTGAAAAAAAAGGTGTTTCCTGCTGTTATTTCCTGCTAATTAGTATAAAATATTAAGTTAATTTTTGGAAGAAAGTTATATATCCTCAGATTATGCTTTGCTGACTTATTTTACTTATGATTATTAGGATTATCAGGACAAAGCCCCATGATAAGTCTAAAATATATTTATATAAAGAAGAACGGCCATTAACACTGGGAAAATCTTTATGAAAAGCAGGTTGCGAGCTGGAACCATGCTTCGTGTGACTAAACCCGATGCTTCCCCCTTTCCCTGTCGTTAGTTATTATCAAGCCATTGAGAGAGACGCTTTCTGGAAAACTTGTATGTTAGGAAGTCTGTGGATGGTGACAATGTGAGTTGCTTTGTGCTAGACACTGTCTACTTTTTATAACTAGGAGGAAAATGCCATAATTAATATGAAAATATGGATGAGAAGGGAAGAACTGATCCCTCCTTGATGTCGAGGTCATGGGCAAGAAAGAGGACTCGGTGTCAGGATTTAAACCTGGCTCAGTTTGAAGGGGCTTGAGATCCCATATGAACAACAATGCCAAGCAACCAGAGCTTCCAGGGACTAAGCCACTACCCAAAGACTATACATGGACTGACCCTGGACTCTGACCTCATAGGTAGCAATGAATATCCCAGTAAGAGCACCAGTGGGAGGGGAAGCCCTTGGTCCTGCTAAGACTGAACCCCCAGTGAACGTGATTGTTGGGGGGAGGGTGGTAAGGGGGGAGGATGGGGAGAGGAACACCCATATAGAAGGGGAGGGGAAGGGTTAGGGGGATGTTGGCCTGGAAACCGGAAAGGGAATAACAATTGAAATGTAAATAGGAAATATCCAATTTAATAAAGATGGGGGGGAAAATAGAATTTTTTTGCCTTAAAAAAAATGTTTGCCTGGAAACTGGGAGAGGGAACAACATTTGAAATGTAAATAAAAATACCCAAGTTAATAAAAAAAAAAAAAAAAAAACCTGGCTCAGTGAGAGGCAGATCCTACTGAGAAACTGGTGAGAGGTACTAGGATGATGCTGTAAGGCTGGTAAAGATGATAAGAGGTGATTGAAGTTCAGTGTATATGGCAGGGATGCTCGCTACCACGCTGCCAGTGCTACCGTGAAGTGATAAAAGGTCTGCAAGCAAGAACTCAGGGACAGCCACAGCTAAGGGTAAGAATGTCTACCGTAGGGCATCAGGATAAGGGCACAGCCTTGCAGAAGGACTGGGATAAGGGTATAGGTTGCAGAAGATGCCAAGTGTTTTGAAGAAGCGAAGGGAGCAATGTCTGAGAAGATTTAGACATAGCCTCCATCAGGCCAATACGCACCTCCCGCTGAGATAGAGTGGGTAGAAACCAGACTTCTCAGAATAAGAAGTGTTTGGCTCAGGTGGGAGTTATGAACAAAGCCAGGTATAGTAGTCGCCACTTACATTGTGTGTAATGTGCACACATCAACATCGTGAGCAATCAGCCATGTACTAGAGGTTCTTTTCAGTTCCTTTAAGGTATTTCTCCAAGATTTACCAGATAATCACTAATGATCCCACTATTCCGAAGAACATGAGCTTGTAAACAGCTCTGCTCTCTCTCTCTCTCTCTCTGTCTCTCTCTCTCTCTCTCTCTCTCACACACACACACACACACACACACACACACACACACACACACACACACACACACACACACACCCCCAATGGAAATAGAATGACCAGCAGAAAAAAAAGAAGCCAACCAAGCAACCAAAAAAACCTCCATTCTAAACCCTTCTCTGCTTTGCTCTCAGCTCCTAGCTTCTCATAGAGCTACGTGTACAAAAAGAAGATAAAATCGAAGCAGGTTCTAAGCTGTCACTGGTCTTATAGACAAACACCAGCTCTGGATCCAGGAGTCATAGATAGGATAAGGGGGTGTTTGCAGTGTGTACAGCCCTATGGATCTCAACTCCTCACAGATAAACACTGAGATCCAATATGTAATCTTGTATTAACCATGAATTTAATTTGCTCATCTGATGTGTTGGCCTATGTTACTTTTCTGACTCTGTGGGAACTGTGGATCCTGGAATACATCAAATCCAGAAGCACTCTCATTTATCTACCCCCTTCCCTCACCTCTTCTCACCTAAGCCCACCCTAAATACTATAGAAAGAGCCACCTAAGGCATCCTCACAGTGACCCAATGGGGAGGGTACTGTCACCACTTCTGTAGAGATAGGAAGACACAAGATCACCATGCTGAGAACTTTGCCTGAAGACAAGTGGTTTGGAAGTATTTGGCTGTGATTCTGAACTTTCTACCAAGCTTCCCTCCATGACCAGGCAAAATGTAAAGTAGCAGTAAAGGAGCAGTCAAGTTAGTAAGGGGCTTTCCTAATCCCCTGTGTGACACATGGGGCTAGCTCATTGCCCTTCTGTACCTGCCATGTGATCTTAAGTCCCAGCGTTTGTCTTTCTCTGACGCAGCAAGTCCTCTCACTCCAATAGCTGGTCTGGGATATTTGTTTAAACAGTAAAAACTGCTATGGATCAAAGCTCACAACAGCTTTAAACGTTTGTCACTTTTGCCCAACTCTACCCAGTATTAGCTTTTGAAATGTGACCCCCACCACTGGAACATTTGTATTCCATAAAAACTTACCCCCTGCTGTGAATGCTGCAAGAGACACCAGGATCAGAGCATAGAGGCACTTGATAGAAGGCTACAGGCTTGGGGGACAGCGAGATCTCCAGCCTATGACAAAGGGACCACACGGATCCTGGATCCTGCTGCACTCCTGGAGATTACCAGCAAATTCCTCTCAATCAATTGTATGATACAAGAAAAGAACAATCCTTCTATTCCAAAGAGCCCTACGGGGCTTTTCAGGAGTTCACTAAGCCATCCCCACCCAGAGTTTACTCTGCTTTATCTAAATTGTTTGGACTCTACATTTAGATTGCAGGAGTCCACAAACTGGCCCAACAACTTCTTATGTAAGCATCTCTCAGCATGACATTCACACCTTAGTGCTCTCTTATTTTCCAAACCCAGGCACCAGCTCTGCAGACACCTTCAAGCAAGGTGAGTCTTAGGTCTTGGGTCCTTACATCAAGCCCCTCATAGCCAGTTGATCACCAGAGAGGTTAGGGCACACCCCCCAGCTTCTCTTTGCTGGTAGACTTTTAGATCTCATTTTGGTGAAAATCTTACATTTTATCACTTTCTTTTTGCCAAATTTATCTTTATAAGATTCCTGTCAAGTAGTCTAGCCTTCTGTCATGCACTGACATGGTCAAGGAACTCACAACCTTTCAGAGGAGAGATTTGGAGAGATTTCTTATATAAATGAACAGGGTACTTTTGTTTTAATAGTTTTTAAGTTAGCCTCCTTAGTAGTGGGTTTTACTATGGAGTTTGATGTAGATTTTGTTATTATTGGTCTTTTTCTATTCTTCTTCATCCCTTTGTGTCTCTCAGCTCATCCTTTCCACGATAATAGTCCCACTTTGTACTTTCATTCCTCCTCCTCCTCCTCTTCCTCCTCCTCCAACTTCCTCTCTCTCTCTCTCTCCTTTCCACACACACACACACACACACACACACACACACACACACAAACACATAATAGTCCCATGACTTTATACATACAAGAATATAAACATTAATATCTTTCATTCTTTTCCTCCTCCTCCTTTTCTTCTTCTTCTGAATGTCCTCCAACTAGACTAGAGAACTATAGATGGTAGGATTTAGAGTCTTTTGGACATAGATCCTGGGCAGTTGTTAAGTTCTGCATTTGTTGTTGCTACATCCATATGCAGAATAATGGTTTGTCCTTCCAAACACCTTCGCCCATATTCATTTCATTCCTACCAAGTTATGATTATCTTGATGCTCAAAATCCTTAATGAGACAATGATAAAACAATAGACTCATGTGTTTATTGCCAACCAATTATAATTCAGGGGACTAGGGGATCTTATTTGTTGCTCTTTGGATCTCCATGCCTCATGTACATTCAGGCAATACATTCAATAAGTAAGAAGAATAAAAATATTTTAAAAGAGAACTAAAATAATTTGAGGTGGGGTGGGGACATGAACCTGAGTGGATAGGAAGGTGAAGAGGAGCTGAGAGGGGGACAACATTTTGTGTGAAAAAAATTAAATAAATAGTTAAAAGATAATTTAAAGTAACAGTTTAAAAGGAATACAGTAACCAAGCTGTTTAATCTGAGGGAGGCAAGTTTAGCATATTTGAATCAATAAACATAACACAACACGTAAATAATTGAAGACAGGTGCAGAAAAACCAAGTGCAAGACTATCTTGCTAAGAGGAGAAGGGACACATTTCAGCATAATAAAGGCTGTAGGGCACACCCATAAGCCAGCGTTATACTGAGTGAGAAGACGTTGGAAGCATTTGCCCTAAGATCTAGAAGGAAGCATGGTAAATGCTTGCTTCCCTTTACTCCCAATCAATATGGATGTTTTATCTGTACAGATAAGAGTAAGAAGAGACAAAGGTAAGACGGTACAAATTTAACATGCAGCAATCAAATTACTCCTATTTACAGATGACATGATCTTAGACTCAAATGTACTTAAAAGCTCTATCAGAAATCTCTTAGTTCTAATTAGTACTATTATCAGATTTATAGGATACAACACTAATAATATGCATGGTTTAGCAATTTTTTGGTATATCAGGAAAAACATAGAGATAGAATCAAGAAAAACATCCCATTTATAATAGCTTTAAAACTACCCAGGGAAAAATATAAACAATGAGGCCTAAAAAGACTTTTATGAAGAAAACTTTAAGACACTAAAGAATGGTACTGAAGATGCTAGAAGATAGAAATAAATCTGTTATCATGGCTACTCTTGGAGAATTCCGTCAGCTTCCCTGGAGATAAATATAGATACCAACATGACTTGGCAAATTCCAGTTCTATAGAATTGAAAACAGGGGCCATACAAAACTGGTCCACAAACTACAACCTGACACATTATAGCCAAAAGGGGAAAGCATCAACCAATAAATGAATCAATAAAGGCTAACAGTCTACAGTACAGGATACTATTGAGCCACAGAAACGTGCTACAAAGGTAGAAGAACTTCAAAATATGAAAAATTAAAGAATCCAGACACAAGAGCCAAAGGCTGGGTGTAAGTCTACTTACGTGAAGTGTCTAGAAAAAAAAATGCATCTTTGTGTTCGTCTGCCAATTGTTCTTGGGGACAGTGTTTTGAATGGAGGGTATCAGTGCTCAGATTAACCTTGTGATTCATGTTAGTAGATTGAGGCTCAGTGTGGCTAAGGGACTGTCCACCCTGTGTCATAATATCAGTGTGACTGATAATCAAGAAAAATCTGTGTGATCATAGAACTATATTTTCAAGCACCATGTCCTGGTGTCAAATGTTTGGGGATAACCAACTTTGCAGGTTGTCGAGCACATACATCACTGAAGAGTGAGACATCAGCGGTATCTTCCCTGTGGTCTCCATAACCCTTCCCTAATAAGTATATGTCTTATTAGGGATACATCCTTCAAGCTCACAGGAAGAATGGGCAATAGATGTAGGGCAGATGGCTAGACAGAAACCTTGTTCACTAAGAGGCAATGGCTAGGTGACAGGAAAGTTCTCAAGATTCCTGTCCTCTGTCTCCCAGCAAGGACTTTTGTGGGAACACCTTCAGAAGTAAGCACTTAGTGAGAGAAACGGAGTCAGTTCAAGAGAATGATCGTCCCTGACAAATGTTGACTAGATGTTGAGGTCCCCCCTCTTATCAGAAAAGACATTTGTTCTTTAGAGAAAAGGTAAAACCCTCTCCCCACATCTCTGTCTACATGGAGCAATATCAGTCTTGTCCAAAGAAGTCAGGACTGACCCCAACTATTTAGCAACACATACATGTACTTATTAACGATGCTGTCTTTGCCCTAGCTGGCTGGCCTTTGAAATCTGGCAAACGTCCCTGGCATTTGGGCTATGAAAACTATCAGGAATTTTCTTACAAAACATAAAACATAGGAATGGATTATGTTCAATACATGTTAAATCTCAGCCCCACTTGAGAATCAAGCAAAATGAAGAAGCCATGTCTAGAACTTGCCTGCTCCTGCTGCAAATGGTGATGCTGTTCCTACTGTATGACGACTCTTTAGCAGTGATCAGTGACGTTCATTCTACGAACCCATACTTGACCTTAGATCATCCCAATAATTCCAATGTTCCTGTGTCAGGTGAGCTGGAGGGACACCTCTCTTTCTGTTTACATGTAAGCTGTTGATAGAGGATTACTATTTCCCCCTTGGATTTTTCTATGTGGAAATCAACATCCTAAGAAGTGACCTGAAGACCTAAGAAGTTGGCAGGACATGGCAGCATAGATGTCTCTGGAGGATTCAAACAACCTCCCACAAGCCAGCTCAAGCTCATTCCTTTTAATGGATGCAAGGACAGGACACGTTAAAACAAGCTTTATACAAAAACAAGCAATGCAGTACTGACCTTCCCCACCTTTGCTTGTTAGTCCTATGACTACTTAGGGGTGGACTGAGGTGGAGAACGCCCCACTGCCTTGAAATCCACCATTTGTTTTTGTTAACCTTTTCTAGAAAGGATTTAAGTTAAGGGTGGTTCCCCATGAGGAACTGGTTCACACACCATACTCTATGACTCACCATGCACAGAATCTAAAATTCTAAGAGAGCTTCCAATGCACTCTGGACATAAGCTAAAGTTTTGAAGCCTCCCATGTGTTTATTTTAATGCTGTCATGACTTCTCTTTTATAGTGTGAGAGCTGTTGGAATCTGAATGAACTCCCTGTTTAAAGTCTTAGCTGCACCCAATAATAAAACACTTGGAGATGAAGGAAAGGATACTGTGTCTTTTGGTCTGAGTATCCTAAGACTCTAACAAATCATGACTTTGTACAAAGGCAGCCACTAGTTCATGAAAAAAACATTTTCTCAGTCTGCCAGGTCAGCAACTGACTATTCAACCTAGGACTTAGGACTTAAGCCACCCTTAGTTTGCTACAAAACTTGTAGTCAAGAATTTCTGGTTCAAAGGGTTTATATAACCCTCCGGCCACTTTTTGGCTTCTGTGTTCTAGACACCCATGCCTTCTATTCTGTCTTTGCTCTGCAGTTAATTTTCTTTTTTATTCCCCCATGGAAATATGAATGCTGTCTCTGTCCTTCTTAAGTGATCTCCCATCTCTGCATATGACTTGCATAATTAGTTTTGTCTAAGTGCATTAAATCTTTACTCCAACAAATTTATTCAAAGAGGGGAGGCTTTTATATCACATTCATAAATAGGAAAATATGTTAACATACAGTAAATTAAAGATAAATGTGTTACTATGTATTGTAAGGGTAAAATAATAGCAAAAAAGAAAAGAAAAACTATAATATATAATTATCCACCCAGTTTGTAAAAGTGTATAATGAAAACTAAGTCACTCAGTGTGGAAACGGACCAATGATGAATATTCAGGAATTATGGATGGTGTCTCCTATCATCTTCTATCTTCGTCCTTAGAACTTCTGAAGGGTTTCATGCCACCTTGACCTCCTGGGGTCAATATCTGTGTTTTCTTTTCAGATAAATTCTATAAGTCAATTCAATGGAACTGAAAAGGAAGAGAGGTCTTGGCAGGAGCCTCTCTTTAGAAGGCAGACACCATGTGAAGGGGTCCCATCCTTATAAGGTCAGGAAAGTGATTAAGAAGATTAAGATGAGTGGTGTCCTAATTTCATTTCTAGTGCTTTGATAAAACATCATGACCAAAAGCAACTTGAGGAGGATAGGGTTTATCTCATCTTATATTTTATCACCAAGGAAAGTCAGGGTAAGAGCTCAAGGCAGGGTCTTGAAGGCAGAACTGAAGCAAAGACCATGGAATAATGCTTCTCAGTAGCTTGCTCGGTCTGCTTTCCTAGTACAACTCAGGATCACCTGCTAAGAGGTGGCACATAATGCCACCCCAGTACTGGAGGTATAGCATGGACTGTGGCCATTCTGCCTCCCTCTTTTTACAACCTGTTCTGAACCTTCTTTGGGGCTTCAACTCTGGGGAATACTCAGGCCATAGACACAGACTAGATTGTCTGGCATTAAAAAGGGAAAATGTCACTTGAGATTTCTATAAAGAAGATAAAGTTTCGCTTACCCATAGCCCCCTCCCAAGAGACAGGCTGTCATGTTCATTGTCCTGGTCTAAGCAAGAAGTTCTCAACCTATGGAGTGCAACCTCTTCCTCCTAATCCTCCTGGAAAGCAAGATATTTACATTATAATTCAAAACAGTAGTGAAACTGCAGTTGTGGCGTAGCAATGAAATAATTTTATGGTTGAGGCTCACCACAACACGAGAAACCACATTAAAGGTCAGTAGCATTAGAAGGTTGAGAAAAAACCTGAGAAGAAAGAACTTAGGCTGTGTGACTCTCTTTTCACCTATGATTGTTTCCATGAAATCTGTTGTCATCCATTCAAGAATATATTAGAGGTAAAATAATACCCTGAAGTTAGATTTCTGGGTTAGGGAATTCGCCCTCACCTCAGCTCATCTCAAATTCACCCAGTGAGGCAGGAAATCCATACTTTGATTTAAAATTTCAATCATTATCTGAGGTAGACGGTGCACTAAGGCTTCAGGCACCATTTCAGGTTACTGTAGGACAGTAGTTCTCAACCTCGCTAATGCTGTGACCCTTTAGTGCAATTCCTTATGTGGTGTAACTCAAGCCGGCTGGTGAACTTTGCAATGATTAAGAGTCTTCTATTATTTTTGAAGGCAAAAGAAATCCAAGATCAAGGGGGTCATGGAAATCCTCTGAGGCCCAGCACCCTGTGGCATGAAGAGATACATGAAAGGTCATGAATTATGTTGCAGTTTCAGATGCAAAGGAGAGTTCCAAGATTTTGGAGATTATATGTGATGATGACCAATGACATCAAATGTGGAGTAGGGATGACATAAGCCATAAGACAAGCTGTATGCATTGTAAGTGGCAGAAAAAGAGCCCAGATGATCCTAAGTCTCCAGACGTCATACATGGAGCTGCACTGATGGGTTTTGGGGTTCCCATTAGCAGAACAAATTAGCAAACTCTTCAGGCATTTTTCCCACAAGCATGAAAATAATTTCTACTTGGGATACGATGTGTCAATGTTTATGTTGGTTGGGATGTCATCATCTAAACATAGTAGCCATTAGCTTCCTAATTAGATCACCTACGTCTTACGGCAAGAGAACCCCAGATCTAGTCTGGTGATGTTTCATCAAAGGGGAAAGGGGTGGGCAAAGTTGTTAGACCCTCACCCAAGATTCCAGCCACTCCCTTCTGTAACACCTTCGTTTTATCTCCGTTTTTTTCTTTCATGCCATATCTGAGGTTAACAGATGTTTGTTTATGACACCCAGGGAAGTTAACAAAACAATATCTCAAGTATTCTCCAATGTACTTGTCTTCTGTTAGATTTTGGAGGAATCAGTTATTCAGCCAACACACGAGTAACAACTCTCTACAATGTCACCTCTTGCTTCATCCTTCCCTCTCTAAGGTACATAGATTCCTCTTGAGTGAAAGAAACAAAACATGATTTGATTCCTCAGAATATTTTTCAACTTCTTTACAAATTGAGGTAATAAAAAGTCTATAACATTTTACACAATACACCCTGCACCCTGTGAACCTTACAGCTTTAACAATAAGACGCCTCAGAGCTCAACAAGTCCCCCTGAGTTTGCCTCTTTGCTGCCTCCCTGTCTCTGATTTCCATCCAAAAGTCATTTCCTTGCTTTTTGGCCATGAGCTGCCTGTGCTGGGACTCCAGGCTACAGTACCCTTCCTTCTGGTCATATTCTGGCTAATGGGGCAGCCCTTCTCCATGAGTGTTCCAGCAAACAGGACAAAGAGGAATTAAACAAACAAGCTGTGCTGTTTCAAGAGCGTTCTCATATTTGCAAGGATGACCTCTGTCTGCCACCTTCCACAAATGTGCCATCCTCTGTTGATGCAAAATATAAAAAATAAAAGGTCTAAAACCCACTCTAGGTCTGGAACTGCAGTGCCCCAAGATATCTACTGGATATCTCAATTCTCAGTCAGCAAAGTCTCTCACCCGCTTTGCTCCATCCCATATCACACTGTCGAAGGTCTCTCTCTGAGCCGACAGCAATCTCTCGACCTATCTCGTTCCCAAGGCAGGTTTCCGTGCCAGAAATACACATCCCAACTCCGTGGTGTCCCAGACCAGCCACTCCACACTCCATTACACTTAAATCTACACATGAAAGAACACACAACACAATAACCTTTGGCCCAGTTGATAAGATATGATTGCCCACCTAAACATACAAAACCCAATACACATCCATCTCTTAAAAACATTCCTAACGACCTGGAATCGTAACATCACCTGCTATATTGTCCTGCCATGGCTTCTCTCCCTGTACCTCCTGTCTCTTCTCTGTTCTGTTCCAGTCTCCTCTTCCTTCAAACTTCTCCCACCCATCCTTCCTTCTCGTCCAATGACAGGCCTCCTTCTACCTTGTGCCTGTCTCACCTGTGACATTCTCCCACACTTCCTTATCTTTTTTAATGACTTTTGGTTGAAAGTCGATTTTATTCAATATTGTAATGGCTATTCCGGCTTGTTTTATTCAGACCATTTGCTTGGAAATTTGTTTTCCAGCCTTTGACTCTGAGGGAGCATCTGTCTTGGTCTCTGAGGTGTTTCCAGTATGCAGCAAAATGCTGAGTTCTCTTTAGGTATCCAGTCTGTTAGTCTATGTCTTTTTATTGGGAATTGAGTCCACTGATGTTAAGAGATATTAAGGAATAGTGATTGTTGCTTCCTGTTATTTTCTTATTTAGAGGTGGAATTATGTTTGTGTGTCTCTCCTCTTTTGGTTTCGTTGCAAGATTACTTTCTTGCTTTTTCTAGGGTGTAGTTTCCCTCCTTGTGTTGGCTTTTCTATCTATTATCCTTTGTAGGGCTGAATTCATAGAGAGATATTGTGTAAATTTGGTTTTGTCATGGAATATCTTGGTTTCTCCATCTATTTTAATTAAGAGTTTTGCTGGATATAGTAGCCTGGGCTGGCATTTGTGTTCTCTTAGGGTCTGTGTGACATCTGTCCAGGATCTTCTGCTTTCATAGTCTTTGATGAGAAATCTGGTGTAATTCTTATAGGTCTGCCTTTATATGTTATTTGACCTTTTTCCCTTACTGCTTTTAATATTCTTCCTTTGTTTTGTGCGTTTGGTGTTTTGACTATTATGTGATGGGAGGAATTTCTTTTCTGGTCCAATCTATTTGGAGTTCTGTAGGATTCTTGTATATTTATGGGCATCTCTTTTTTTAGGTTAGGGAAATTTTCTTCTATAACTTTGTTGATGATATTTACTGGCCCTCTAAGTTGGGAGTCTTCACTCTTTTCTATACTTATTATCCTTAGGTTTGATCATTGTGTCCTGGATTTCCTGTATGTTTTGGGCTAGGAGCTTTTTGCATTTTACATTATCTTTGACAGTTGTGTTGATGTTTTCTATGGTATCTTCTGCCCCTGAGATTCTCTCTTCTATCTCTTGTATTCTCTTGGTGATGCTTGCATCTATGACTCCTGGTCTCTTCCTTAGGTTTTCTATCTCCAGGGTTGTTTCCCTTTGTGCTTTCTTTTTTGTTTCTATTTCCACTTTTACGTCCTGGATGGTTTTGTTCAATTCCTTCACCTGTTTGGTTGTGTTTTCCTGTAATTCTTTAAGGGATTCTTTAAGGGATTTTTGTGTTTCCTCTTTAAGGGCTTCTACTTGTTTACTTGTGTTGTCCTGTATTTCTTTAAGGGAGCTATTTATGCCATTCTTAAAGTCCTCCATTATCATCATAAAATGTGATTTTTAAATCTAAATCTTGCTTTTCTGGTGTGTTTGGATATCCAGTATTTGCTTTGGTGGGAGAACTAGGCTCTGGTGATGCCAAGTAGTCTTGGTTTCTGTTGCTTAGGTTCCTACCCTTGCCTCTTACCATCAGGTTGTCTCTGGTGTTAGCTTGTCTTGCTGTTTCTGACAGTGGTTTGACTCTCCTGTAGGCCTGTGTATCAGCACTCCTATGGACCTGCTTTCCTCTTTTCTTTCAACCAGTTCTGGGAACAGAGTGCTCTGCTCTCAGTTGTGTAGTCACTCCTGGTGGCTGACTGTCAGCTCTAGGCGCAGGTATGAACCGGAAAGGTCCTGCCTCTGACTGCTCCAAGGCTCTGTGCCTAGAGAGCATAGATGGCACTAGGTGATTTCCTCTTGGGTCAGGAATGTGGGCAGAGAATAGTCTCCTTTGATTTCTCAAGCACTTCTGAGTATCCAGCCCTCTCTCCCATGGGATTTGGGTACAAGGAGCTGTTTGACTGGTTGAGTTCAGTCCCAGGCACAGACCTGGACTGCAGGTTCCTGCTTTGACAGTTCCTATATTCCTGTGCCCAGAGGCACTATGCAGTTTCCTCTTGGGCCAGGGATGTGGGCAAATGTAGGTAGAAGTGGCAGTCTGTCCTGCCGTCTCAGGATTGTCTACACTTCTGGGTATTCAGCTCTCAATTCCACCAGACTTGTGAGTAGGGCTCCTTTGACTTTCAAACACTCATACTAGCCCCTACTTCATCTCTAGAACTTTAGCAAATATTAGTATTGTTTTTCTCCATGTTGGATGATGGCTCCCATCTGAGGTGTAAGGCATGACTAAATTCAAATCCCATTTTTTTCTGCAACATGTTTCTTTTCTCTTTGATTTCAAAGTAACTATTTGCTATGGTATGATCTTTTTATACATTCTCTCTCCCTCTTTTTCTTTTTTCTTTTCTCTCTTCCTCTTACTCCCATCTCTTTCTAGGGTACATGCATTTATAGTCAATTCAAAATACAGACATTTATTTGACTGTAAAAATGTCATTTATTCTCTAAACTGATGCCATAAGTACAAATATTTCTCTTTCCTGGGTTCTCCCTGTCTCTATGACAAAATTCTTCAGGATTCTCCAGATCCATCTTTCATTTACAAACATCTTTAGTCGAAGAACTATATCTTGGCTTGCTTGTTCTGAAGCTGACAGAGACTTGCATTCACAGCTCATTGTGGTGTGGCTGAGGTTGTCTCTTAGCCTGGAACTGTGTCCAAAAAGCCACTTCCTCTGCTTTCAGTCCCTGCGATTGCTGGGTGGTGGCACCAATCTGCAGATATTCTTCTTTCTGGTCATACTGTGGCCAATGAGGTAGCCCTCTGCCATTAGGGTTCCTGGGAACAGAATAAAATAAAATTCCTCAAAGCTACTCTGTGATTTCTGCATTTTTACTGAAATGTATAGTGATTCCTGGATTATCCATGCCAAACCATCTCACTATCATAAGAGATAGAATTTTAGGAACTACTCTTCATCCCAGTGAGGACCTTGGAAGTCTGGTCTTGTCTAATGTCCCCAGTTCCACCTTTTTCCCCATCCTTACCCATTCCGAGCAAAGTTGGCCCAAAATTTCATCACCATCTTGCTGAGCTTGATCTCCTCTTCAGAGGCACCATCTGTGAGGAAGAGACGGGGAGGAGGGGTTAAAACCCATCAGTGCTAAAAGCATAGCTCTTGGGCCCACTGCCAGCAGAACTGGGTGCTATTTAGAAAGATAGAATTCTGAACCTTACTCCATAACAGCTTAGTCAAAAGTTTACAGAGTCCTGGTTAACTGGTGCACACTTTCAGACTGAGGAGAACTGATCTAGGAGTTATCAGCAGAATGCAGCCTACCTAATTCTGCCTTCACTTTCTATGCCCATTCATTTGTTCTTTCACACTCAGGGTTGAAATGTTACATCATGGGGTTTCTTCCATCCCATAATATTGTTGGTTCTTAGGTCTTTTCTTATCCTTGTAAATTTGTGAGTGTTGGGAAATATAATAATGTAGATGTGGTAAATCTTTACTTTACTTAACTCGGAGTTTGTCACTACATCTGATGTTCCCTGAACAGCTCGAGAGTGTGTTGTAGTGACACAGAGTTTCTGAAATTCAAAGGTTTAGAAGGGTTTTCTCCAAATATTAACTGTGTTAGAGCTTCTAAATGAATTACTAAATATAATATAGATAAAACTTCACATACACATATATTAAATATCTACATAGATATTAGACATACTTTGATAGTTTGAATATGCTTGGCCCAGAGAGTGGCACTATTAGGAGGTATTGCCTTGTTGGAGTCATTGTGGTCTTGTTGGAGGAAGTGTGTCACTGTTGGGGTGGGAAATGAGACCCTATTTCTAACCATGTGAAAGCCAGTCTCCTCCTGTTTGCCTTTGGAACAATATGTTGAACTCTCAGCTCCTCCTGTGCCATGCCTGCCTGGGTACTGCCATGTTCCTGCCTTGATGATAAAGAACTGACCTCTGAACCTGTAAGCCAGCCCTAATTAATTGTTGTCCTTCTAAGAGTTGCCTTGGTCATAGTGTCTGTTCACAGCAGTAAAACCCTAACTAACACAAATACCAATATATGTGATCTGATTCAAAGCACCAATTGTGACCTTACCCTCAATCATGCTCTGGTATGTTATTTTGAGTAAAGATTCAAGAATGAGATTCTTGTTGTTAAGTGGCCTATGTATTATATACGTCTCAATCTCTTGTCAATGGTCAGGGTTGTGAGAGAAGTTATGCTCTCTATATAGTAACATATATTCTCCTTCATGTATGTTAGACCAGTAGAAAAGGTGACCATATCCATGTGTACCTTACTCCCAATATACTGAATTAGGGAATCAAGATCAAGACTAGAAAAACTTGTTCAAGAATACCAATCCAAGATCGGAGGTCAGACTTATCAATTCTATACACATATCAGCAAAGAGATATTACCTCTTAACATTGGGGCACCAAAGACAGAGTAGAGATCATCTGCATGGTCTCCTAATACATCCTTGGGTCTTTGGGGTGATGAGAAGCTCGGGTAGTATTCATACTCATACATGTAGGTGGGAGCTCCAGCATCTGTAAAGAAATGAATTCATAACAGTTCCTGTTATTTGACACACACCTAGACGAAATCAAGGCTCCTATCTTCAAAGGAAACTCCTGTTCATAAGCACATCAGAAAAACATCTTCAAGAAAACCCATTGGTTTGCTAATATTTGAATAGTTAACAAAAATAAAAGTGATGTTTGAGTCTTTCCTTAATGCAATTAAAATGAATATATAAAATGAGCCTGGCAAATATGCTCTATAGGTGTCAGTGAGAAGACACTACTGTTTGTTCATTTCAAGAAGATCTTTGACACACTAAGTGTCTCCATTCAACCACTCTGGAAATCAGTCTAGAGGTTCCTCAAAAAATTGGACATAGTACTACCTGAGGACTGCTGGGCATATACCCAAAAGATGCTCCAACACATAACAAGAACACATGCTCCACTATGTTCATAGCAGCCTTATTTATAATAGCCAGAAGCTGGAAAGAACCCAGATGTCCTTCAAGAGAGGAATGGATACAGAAAATGTGGTACATCTACACAATGGAATACTACTCAGCTATCAAAAACAATGACTTCATGAAATTCATAGGCAAATGGATGGAACTGGAAAATATCATCCTGAGTGAGGTAACTCAATCACATAAAAACACACATGATATACACTCACTTATAAGTGGATATTAGCCCAAAAGCTAGGATTACCCATGATACAATCCACAAACCACATGAAGCTCAAGAAGAAGGACAACCAAAGTGGAGATGCTTCAGTCTTTCTTAGAAAGGGAAACAAAAATATTCATAGAAGAAAATACAAAGACAAAGTTTGGAGCAGGGACTGAAGGAATGGCTATTCAGAGACTATTCCATGATCCAGGTCATATACATACAGCCACCAAACATAGACAATATTGCTGATGCCAAGATGTGTATGCTGACAGAAGCATGATATAGCTGTCTCCTGAGAGGCTCTGCCAGAGCATGAAAAATACAGAGGCAGATGCTCACAGCCAACCATTGAACTGAGAACATGGTCCCCAATGGAGGAGTTAGAGAAAGGATTGAAGGAACTGAAGGGGTTGCAACCCCATAAGAACAACAATACCAATCAATGAACCAGAGCTCCCAGGGACTAAACCACCATCCAAAGAGTACACATGAACAGACCCATGGCCCCATCTGCATATGTAGCAGAGGATGGCCTTGTTGGGTATCAATGGGAGGAGAAGCCCTTGGTCCTGCCAAGGCTCCATGCCCCAGTGTAGGGGAGTCTCAGGTTGGAGAGGTTGGAAGGGGTGGGTGGGGGAACACCCTCATAGAAGCAGGGGGAGGGGGTTTATGGACATGAAGCAGGGAAAGGGGATAACATTTGAAATGTAAATTTAAAAATGTCCAATAAAAAACCCAGAAAATTCCTAGAGACTGAACCAAATCTAAGTGCACCTCTCCTAATAACGTCATTTGTTTCTCGTTAAAGTGCTGTTTAAGTTATTGGGTGTGTGTGTGGGGGGGTTCTGGCATGGAACTCTCCAGCACTTTGCTTTGCTCACCCCCTTTCTCATTTTACCTCCCTCTTGCTGGAAACTCCTTCTCCAATGAGCCAGTTTGCACTTATGTCACATGTGTTTCATTACATTCTTACCCCTCCCCTTCCTTCAGGTCTCTTCTTCCTACCTCATGCTCCCCATTCTAGTTACACATACAGAGATGCTGACACACAGACACAAAGACACACACACACACACACACACACACACACACACACATGCACACACATAGCCACAAACAGAGACACACACAGACATACACACACACACACATATTCACGTATACAGACACAAACATACACAGACACAGGCACACACACAGTAATCTAGGTTCCACGTGTGACAGGAATGTGTTGTTTTTCTGAGTCTGAATGTTTCCTTATGAGGGAAATCATAAAGATTTCTATCCATTTTCCTGCAAGTGCTGTCAGTTTTTTTTTTATGGCTGAGGAAAATCCCATTGTGTATTTATACTATATTTTCTTTAGCCATGCATCTGTTGATGAACAGAGAGGACAACTCCATGCCTTAACTGTCACAATAATAAACATGGGTGAGTCAGCATCTCTATGATAGAAATCATCTCAGTAGAACTTGTTCAGAGATGTATCTTTTGTGAATTAGTAAACCTGTCATAAAGAAATGGGGCATTCAGAAATGAAGAGCAATATAGAAACAAAAGCTTATGGCATAAATTACCTCTAGACAGGCCTTGTCAAAATTATTGAATTCTCTGAAGTGAAGCAGAAAGATACTGGCGGTTAATAGGAAGAAAGACAGCACAGATATCAAAGACGCAAGTTGACATAACAATGCTCAGACACAGGAGGACTGTAGTGAAGCATAAGACTCTATCCTCAGGCCACTCAAGTCTGTAATAATGATGATGTGAGAGACTCTATGTCCTCAGTTCAAAGGGTGACAATGCAAATGGCACCAACAAATGAGCCATAGCTCAAAGAAAGTGTTCATTCACAAAAAAATGTAAATTCAGATGTCAACCTTGTACAGTGCATATAGGATGGAGAAAGTGGGGGGCTCCTATATGCAAACAAGGACAAACTGTTACCAGGTATACACGGGCTGTATGTGTGAGAGATGATTGTAAGCACAAGGCAGTTACATGTAAAAATGAGTAAGAGGCGCCAAGTCAAACCAGATATGACTGTAAGCACCCACTGTGCAGAGCCATCAAGCCACAGGGAGGGCAGGCACATAGGTAGAGACAAAGTGATATTTTCAAAACAACAGCAAAACATCCCAGGAAAATAACACTCTTAAGTCTTTGTCTATCAATAACTCTCTCCAAGATACTCTCAAAACAAAACAAAGAGTCTTGCCTCACTGTAAGAGGGGCTCATGAGATAGGAACAAGAGATCTGAAGGAAGGGGGAGGGGTAAAGTAAACATATTGCATTGAACTCAGGGGCTGATCTTAGGGAAGATAAAGTTTACACAGTGAAAGGATGGAACTGGAGATCCTTCCCATGGGGGAAAAATCAGGAAACACCAGGCTCAAGTGGCTTTGGGATTATTATACAATTATACAAACATTCCAGCAAAAATGTACAGATTATGCCAACCGATTTCAACAGAAGACTGATGGTTTTCTAAAAGTCCTACACAACATTCTTCAGAAATATATTCTGTGTGCAGAAACAAGGAAATTTTCATTAAAGTTAACAGTAATAAAGTTGTAGCAAATACCTTTTCTGAAAGGAATAGATAAAACCAAAACCAAAAGGTAGATAATTAATTTTTTTTAATTATAAAAGTTAAAACACTCATGCTGAAGTCAGAGAAGTCGATTCAGCAAGTAAAGAGCAGATGAGAAGCAACTTATGAAGATTTGGAAAATATTTAAGTGATAGAGTGCTGGCCTAGCATACTAGAGGGTCAAGGTTCAACCCCCCAGCACCACACACACAGACATAGAAACTCCTCTCTCTCTCTCTGTCTCTGTCTCTGTCTCTCTTTCACACACACACACACACACACACACACACACACACACACACAGAGAGAGAGAGAGAGAGAGAGAGAGAGAGAGAGAGAGAGAGAGAGAGAGAGAGAGAGACAAAGAGGCAGAAACAAAGGCAGGCAAATACACAGGCAGAAAGGAGAGAAATTTATGAAGCTATAAGAATGTACAAAAGGTTCCCTGCCCCTTTGGACCTTTGCCTGCCTGCTTGACTAGAGGAGGTCAGGGTAGAGTACAGGGATCTGAGAGAAGTTCCAGAAATGATCCACAACCTCCCCCCTCTCCCCCACTGTATGCCAGAATCCCAAGGACACTAGTTATAGAGGCAATGGCTCCCTACTGACCCTTCCTGTACACAGCACTGCCGGGAGTCTGCTAGAGCAGTCCCGTTTATAATCTAAATGACATTATTCAGCAAAACAGACAGAGCAATCTATACATTCACATTGGAGCACAAGAAAGCCCGGATGCCAAAGCAACATCGAGTAGTAGGAATACAGCTCCTGCAGATATCACAATATGTGATTTCAAGTTATCCTCAGAACCATAGCATTGAACATAGAAAGGTAAAGGAAGAGATACATGGATTAATGAGATAGAGCAAAGAACCCAGATACAATATCACATGACTACAAACACCTGGCTTTACAAAAGTCCCCCAAAACATACATGCTAGGGAAACTGGATATCTCTATATTGAAAAATGGAAGTCAATCCTTATTTCTCAACTTGCACAAAAACAACTCCCAATGGGTGAAGGGCTTCAACATAAGATTTGAAACAGTGAAACAGGAAAAAGTAGAGTATATGTGTCAAGGAGTATGTATAGGACTTTCTGAATAGGATTGTAATTGTTGAAAAAAAAATAAACGTAGTCATCAACAAATGAGATTTAACAAAATTAAAAAATATATTTTGTACCGCAAAGGAAACTCAGTCAACTGAAGAAACAGCCTACACAATGGGGGAAACTCTGCCATTTATATCTGGCAGAGAATAAATAACTAGAATATACCAAAAAAATCCAAGAAACTAAATATCAAGAAAACAAACAATAAAAAATAGGCCATGGAACCGAAATATTGTTGCAGGAAATGATTTTGAACTTCTGACCCTCCTACCTTTTATCTGTATTGATACCTGCATCTTTATTGATGGTCTAAAAGCAGTCACCAATAAAGAAAGCACTCAAGCTCAACATTGAAAAGAATTCTAATACTATAATTCAAGTGGCAAGATGACAGGTATGTGGCCTAGCCCAGTGTGTAGGGTGCTCTGGATTGAGCCCCATGGCTTTGGGCATGCTGAGTAAGCACGCTAGTAACCAATAGGAACGTCCAACCCATCCCCGGTGTTGTTTACAGTTATCAATAACCAAGTTAACTTCTCGCATTTGCACCTCATCCTCACAGTCTATTGATTGGGAAAAGAAAAAAAAAACTAACAGGATCTCTGCTGAGTCAGACTGCACACTGACTATAAGAATACATCTGTCTTTCCTAGAGAGTACGCAGGTTAGGGGCCAAAGCAGGTGACTCTCCGCCACTCTCCAATGGACTCACCTCTGTGGTCACGGGACACCATCACTGATGGGATACACAATAGCGCATCCCCAAGAAAGGCAAGGATTCCATCTCTGATCTTGATGGAGTCATCACTACCTTTTCTGTACTTCTCAATGGCAACTGGAATAATATCCTCTGGTATGTCCTGAAATAGATAGCAAAATTGATCACCAGTCTCTCTTGGAGGTTGAGGCTTCATTGAGGCTGACGGTCCTGTGACCTGTGTAAATCCTTCCCGGGGTGATGCAGTGGGAGACATTAAATCGATCTGTAATTTGGCCCAGTCCCTCCAAATACCTGCATTTTTCAGCCACAGTTCCCTAGATGCTTACATATATGGAAGCAAATTTCTCCAGGAGCGTAATGGCCATCTTCTTGTCCAATTCTACATCAGCTGGTACAAATCCCATCATCTGTTGAAAAATGATTGAGCATTGGCGAGTGCTTAGGAATGGACAGAAGAGGACAATCAGGAGCACCGTGCTCTAACAGTGAGATGAAGGCCATAGCTGTTCATCCAGTGGGTTCAGGTCTCTCATGAGTTTGACAAAAAGAAATCAATGAAGCAAATGTTTTATATAGAGAAATTCAAGGAGAAACTGAGGGCACCCTAAATACTTACTTATATCTGGGAACAAGTCCCCTAGAAAAATTATTCAAAGTTAGAGCAGAAGCCAAAAGCTCAGAGACAGAAGCACAGGTCATACCCTTCTCCTGAGACTCACTTTCTGATATTTGGGTCCAGTAATCGCCTCACAAGCCACAAGAACACTCAGTCAGATAGGGATGGTTTCTTGAACATGTTCCCCAGGACTGACTGATTAGGGCCACAGTTCAAATTTGGGAACTGAACAATGACCCAAAGTTAAGGTCCTATAGTGCTTTTTAAGCTTGAGATCTACAAACATCTGTGCCAAATTATTCCACCAATCAGGATTTAGGGATAGGGAGATTTCTTTAGGGACATGCCTTTGCTGTACACTTATCCTGCTCCCATTGTTTGGGGTATTCAACTGTGGCATTGGACTTGCCTTGTCCAATATCCATGTGTTAACTTGTCTATGAGAATGGGACTTGGAACCAGGATGTTAGTAACCCACGTACATGTGCCTTTCTGCCAAGTAGGATGTCAGCTCAAGAGGTCTTGGGGACTTAAATTTACTTAATTAAGTGCTACTCAAAGTGCACATCTCATCTTAAATAGATTCATACATCTCTTATGCTGGGGTCCTCCCAGGGGGAAGCTTATACCATAACAGTTTATACACAGGTTCAGGAAATGCTGCTGCTGGTTAGTTTGGCTCCAAGCTTATTGTGGGCAACTATACAAAGTGATTTTACTGACTTCTACTGTGATTGATTTCCAAAGCCTCAGAACATAACAGAATTTGTAATCAATTTGATATTAGAAAGTTTCCTGTTAACAGTAGAAACATGAGAAAGTTTTCTTATAATGGCATGCTAGCCAAGTAACAGTTAACTAGGCCTTAACAGTCTACCTAGACCTTACCATTCTATCTAGGCCTTAATATTTTACCTAAGTTTTAACATCTGAGGCAACAGCTATGCCTGTGCTCTTTGATCTCTGAAATCCTTCTGTAGAGGGAGAGAGCAGTAGAACTCCCCTGCTGGGACTGATCCCCTTCAAATTTCTGCACTTGACTCCAGAGACAGAACAAGGGACTTCCTAAGATTCATGCAACTCTAGAAAATACCTATTTGAGAAAGTTCAGTGGTTTTGGGTGAAATTCCTCTTTCACCAAGCAAAACAACAGCATCAAAACACTGTTGACAAGTCTGCCCATGAACTGTACTCTCTCTTAGAGCAATGGCTATAAAAATCCTCAGCCAGCATCCAATCATTTCTTTTACTTTTGAAATGTAAAACATCAAAACAAAACTTTCAGCTCAAGAGTTTAAAGGTAAATTTTAAAGTATTGTCCACAATTTGGGATAAAGGTTTGGGAGGCTAACTTGTTCCTTCTTTCGGTCCCTGGGAAGACAGATACCTCGCTCCTTTCAGGTTCTTACTCCACTTAGAACCTCTGCCTGTTGCCATGAAGATGAGACGTCCTCTTCTTCCTACATCTTGGAGATGTAGGTGTGTGGACTCATTACCATCACACCACAGTGTCTTGCAGAGTTCTCAACAGTCTGGAGACACCTCCAGCTTTGGGGTCAAGGAGTTAGTTCAGATAATGCTTTATCATTATATCCCTGCTGCCCTGTTACTGATTAAAATATGCCCCACCCTATTCTTTGTACTATTAGCAGTGAGTGTTTTAATCTTTAAAAATAATCTATTTCTACTCCATTCAAAATCAATGATAACCCAGAAATCCCTTTCTTTGACAAGCGGTCAAAGGCCACTGAGCATCCCTGTGGAGAGGTACAGGATCTGAGAGTCCAAGCACAGGGAGGAGATTTACCTCAGCCCAGCTCTCCTGAACTCCCAGCTCCTCCATCACTTTCACCTTGACCTTAATTATTCAGGCTACATAATGGTTATACCAACAGACCTTACCTAGCCCAAGAATTTCAAAATCCATAAAGAAAAGGTAAGCAATTAGTATAGAGTCCCCAACCTGTGGGTCTCAGTTGGGCTACACCAGAGAATGTTTCCTTGGAGGAATACTCCACAGCAGTGGGAACAGCTGTCCCAGACACAAGGCATGGCTTTAAGTCAGAGTTCATGAGAGCACAGAGTAGAGGTGTGATAGCTGTGCGTCAGTGGATGAGCATCTGTCAAAGGGATTTGTTCATGCTCACCGTTGGCAGAAGCCAGCCACATTCTTGCTTGTTGATTCCCACAATGTAGGGCACGGTGTTGAAGTTCTTCTCAGCCAGGATCTCTTTTGGGTCCTTCGGCAGCACCACATCGTCAACCACAGTTGACAAAAAGTGGTAGCTCTGGAGAAGAGAGCAGTGCAGTGTCAGAAATCCCCCACATCTTTTGCTATGCTTGTCTAAGGGAGCAGTTGGAACACAGACCCCATGACTGAGCAGTGTGCAGAAATCTGTATCTTTTAGAAGGCCTATGAGCCACAAAGACCAAACTTTTGACATTTGTGAATGATAAGACTAAAAATAAATAGTTAATTGAAGGGAGGGGCATTTTCATTAAATATATAGCATGTATAAATACCTCATATGTTCATATATTATATATATATATATATGATGTGCTTCAATCATAAATTTCTCTAGAATTGATTTTTCACTATTCCTAATGGTTAAGTCTATAAAGCTTCCATGAATATTAAATTTGTGAATCCTGGGCCTTTTTTGCATTGGAATTTTAGATCTAGGTTCTTGGAAACCATTGGTCACAATAATGTCATCATCCTTATATATGGAACCCTATTTAAATGTACCTTAGATGACATATATTTCTCACCAAGAACTAGCATATGTAAGATTTATTCACAATAGAGTAAAATGCCATTTGACCAGGGATTACTACTTCTTTAGCCCTAGGTAACAAAACACCTTTTTTACCTTTAGCTGCAATTCAGCACTGGCATGTGGATGCTACCAGAAGTTTAGATCTTTTACTAACTTTTCCATAGTTTTATCATGCACTGTAGTATCACATAACCATTCCCCTCAAACTACAAAACTGGAAAACATGCAGATTTCCTTGTGATCGTTTAAGTGTGCTGTATTGGATGTTGGCACAGACATCGCAGTCAAGGGCATGATGTCTAAATGGAAAAGTGTCTTCTTTAAAAATGCTAAACATCTGAAAGAATTAAGATTCTTTAAATTTCCTAGACATTTGAGGGATACTCTGGGATCCTGTGGAGTGGTCAAGAGGACAGGGATATAAAATTTAGCATGACTAATGTCACAAGACCTTGACTACAGATGGGAAGTGAGAAGAGGGGAGACTATGGAGGTCACTACTGGAGTTTTTCTGGTTCAAGAGAGGGAGTGCTACATCTCTCTGTGTAGCTTATGACTTATGTTCCTCAACAGTGGTTTTCACCAACCTTGGTTAAGCACCTCAGCCATCTGAGAGTGCAGCCTCTTTTCATTGGTCCTTTTAGTACAATAGTCATAACTGAAAAGGTACAAGGTTGCGCATTCAGAGCACTAAACCAGAAGTGCGAACACTGCCTCTGGTCTTCTTGGCCCTCCTAAACTGTTGCTCTGGACCTCAATAGTACACACACACACACACAACACACACACACACACACACACACACACACACACACACACACTAGAATGGACTGTGATTTCACAAACAGATATTCTTTCAATCATAGTTTAAGACTATTACAGGTAGCTTAAAAGGTCCTTACCTCTTTGATATCCCTTTGTGAACTGAGTTTAATCAGATTCTGTGGAGACAAGAAAGCCATTATGGTTAGAATCTTCCTGGTATGGATCACATCTTCAGACCTAGGCTTCCAGTCTCTTCTCAAGCAGGATAAGAGAAACCTACATGGCATCTTCTCAGAACATGCACATGGTAGAGCAGGATGAGGCCCATGGAGGGGCAGCAGGAGGAACTCACTAGTGCTAAGTCCCAGCATCAGAGTCACTGAAGCTCAGAGAGATATCTGTGCCGGCATCCTCCTTTAGCCCTAGCCCTACCTCTTCTTGTAACAACACCCCAAATTCTTCTGTTGAGAAAATGGTGACTGAAGTACCAGAATGTTTTAACTTTGATGGGAGACTAAGCTAGACACACAACGGCAGAATGGGATGAATTCCCTGCTCCTCCTCTTCGCTAATTTGTCTTCAGGCATTCAGGATGCGAGCTGGGTCACTATGTCTCAGAACACAGTGATAGATTCAAGACAGTGCTAGTCAAACAGACTGAGACTACAGGCATGGTAGGAGGGCTAGACAGTTCCTAAGCACATAGGGTATGAGTGTAGATTGCTGTTCTATGTAAGCTTTACAGGAGGCAAACATACTCCAGAATGAGGCCAGCAAAACAATGGGGAGCTAGGGTGTAAATTCTTATCTTTAGAGCATCTGGAATAAGCTACACTCAAATCTAGTTATTCGGTGTTTTTTACAATCCATTCCTTTTCCTGTTGAAGGCTTCTAACTTGGGTGTTACAATAGAAAACCCCAACTCCTACAAGCTCACGGATGCTCATTCCAGCCCATCATGATGGAGATTTCAATGCTACTCCATCTAATGGGCCTGATATAAGTGTGTGCTATGGTTAGAATACCTCATGTTCCCAGTTGGCTGAAGAAAAGCTGAATAAATGAAGCCTGTGGTAGAAGTACCACAGACTATACACCCACCATTTTCTGCATGATCTGTAAGAGCTCCTCTTCTGTCTTTTGACGCAGGCAGTGAACAATGATGGCAGATGTGGTGCTTTTACATCCAGCCATATCAGCAATTTTCTATAAGAGATAACAGGCAATCGCAGATGTCAAGAGCAACATCAGTATCTTCTACTAACGTAGACAGATGCTCTACCCTAAGTGCTATTTCTGAAGACAAAATATTTCCTGAAAGTACTCCAGATCAGTAAATTTCCCAAACAGGCCCAACAAAATGTTGCCTCTGTTATTGTTTTTGATGTGTCATGAACACATCTGAGCCTGTTAACTTTTAAAATACAATGTTGCATCCGCATTTTGGTCATCCTTCTTCTTGAGCTTCCTGTGGTCTGTAGATTACATCTTGGGTAATTCAAGATTTTGGGGGGAATTAGAGGAAGGATTGAAATAGTTGAAGGAGCTTCCAGGGACTAAACCACTAACGAAAGACTATACATGGACTGACCCAGGGCTCCAACTGCATATGGAGCAGAGAATAGCCTTGTTGGGACACCAGTGGAAGGGGAAGCCCTTGGTCCTGCCATGGTTGGACCCCCAGTGCAGGGGAATATGGGGGGACAGTAAGGGGGATGTATGGGGGAATACCCGTGTGGGGGAGGGGGGAGTAGGGGAGAGGGTTTATGGACAGGAAACCAGGAAGGGGAATAACATTTGAAATGTAAGTAAAGAAATATATCTAATAAAAAATTTAAAAAAAAACAATGTTACAAAAATGTATTATCTTAAGGGGAAACCCTGCGCAGTGGATAAAAGGCAAGGAATTCATGATTCCACTGTCCACTTCACATCCACTGTCTCCATTTACAGACCTTTCAACCTCTAGTTTCCAGCATCTGTTATATAAGGAGAGATAATACATGTGCCATGATTCAGAGGGCATCCCGCCTTCCCATATAACCCACGCAGAATTGTAGAGCATCTGAATAACATAACTCATAGGAAGAAACTTCAGAACCTGCATAATGTAGTTTAGATGAAGCCCTAGAAGTAATTTCTGTTCAGTCATTCTCGCTTTGCAAATCCCTGGAGCACATAGCTGAATCCTATGACCAGAAGGACTTTTCAGGACTTCAGGAAAGCGTATGGTGATTTTCCAGGGTAAGACCTACCTTAGCGGCTCGCCTAACATCCTTGGTTAACACTCCAGGAATGAGGACCATTCCACTCTCAGAAATGGCCCTGTGGTAGAGGTTCTTGGACAGTGGGGACAACACCTGTCATGAAAAGAAAGAGGGGAGTTTAAGCTTCCAGGCAGGCCAATGTCACCCACCTACCCTCTGAAGGCTCCTCTCCCCTGGTTCTTCTTGGATTCTCTGGCCATAAGACTCCACAAAAGAAACTCAGTGGAGGGGATCTTGGGCACAGAGTAAGAAACAGCAGAGAAGGTGTGTAGCAAGTGCATATGGTGACAAGAAACCAAAGCTAACTGAAAGACATGTCGAAAATTTCTAGCCACAAATTCTGCTTAAGAATTTTTGTTATTTTGAATTTATCCCCTCAAATAATGATTATGGGGAAAAATGAGGAGTCAGCTTCAGGGTAGAACAATGAATGTTTCAAGTTAACCTGAAATATGGAATGAAGAGAGGGAAGAAAGAAAGAAGGAAGGAAGGAAATGGCGGTATCATCATGGAAGTATACAAAGATAGCTACTTCATATCTTGCTGTGTATAATGGAAACAATGGGAGATATACCAAGATCCTGACATTTGGGATATTCAATAAATAATCGGCTCATAGTTTACCATGTAACTCAGTAATTATAAGTAACAACACTGCATGAATGTTTAATGCTTGGGGAGATATTTATGTCATACTGTATTTTTTTTAAGTCTTTTCTTTTCTTTTTTTAAGTCTTTTCTTTTTTTTTTTTTTTTTTTTTTTTTTTGGATGGGGACCAACCCAGGGCCTTTGCTTCCTAGGCAAGCGCTCTTGAGCTAAATCCCCAACCCACATACTGTATTTTAAAGATGAGTTTCATTGTTAAAACAGCACGATTAGATTATAAGATTCAGAATATAAATAAATAATATATAGACAGGCAAATAAGTAAATATAGATATGAAGATAGCCACAATGACCCATATAAGAGCCACAAGGATATGAATTATATTTTTCTCTTTAACATTCATCTGTAGTTTTTCTTTCTTTCAATTTAAATATGTATGTATAAAATGCAGTCACTGAGTTTATATTCTGTTTAACTCTGTAGTTTCATATGGCTAACGGAACTTTCTATAACATCTCCTTAACTCCCATTTTCCGTATAAGCATTTTTCACAGCTCAGTTTGCATGTTTCCCACACCTACTACCCACTCATCTATGTCTCAGCTTCATAGAGCCTTCCTCTCTGCCACTTCCCACAAAAGAGCTTGCACTTCTCCTCCAAACTCTGATGCCCACCCTGGTAGTTATGGACAAGTCATAAGGACACCTCACAGAAGATCTTTTCTTCTCTCCACACTTGAGTCCCCTACCATGTAGATCTACCTTGGATCCAAACAATTACTTCTTCCAATCTGTGGTTTGTCATCAACCTTATTCCCCCACAGAAGCGAGGTAAGCCCCAGCCCTAGCTAAGAAGGTGCTGGCGCTCCATAGTACTTGGAGAGGGAGCGTCCTCTGCACTAAGAGTTTGGCCCTGTTGGGTGGACCACATCCCAGTGAAGGCCACGCCTCCAAGAAGATATGGACAACATGAAGTAGATATGACGAGTTTAAAGTAATATTTAGAAAACTGGACACAAAGTTAAGTGGGGAATGGAGGGCAGGTGGATATGCAGGAGATGAGGAATGGGGAACAATGGATACCTTCAAAATTCACTGCATGAAATTCTCAAAAACTAATCACAGTACAAAAATGTACAAAATGAGATTCATTTTTTTTATGGAAGAAACATTCTTAAATACTTGGAAAATATGGTAGGTAAAGGGGAAAAAACCTCAATTAAGTGAAGAGGCCAGGGCTATCATTGATCCAAGATGCCTACAGCTCTGCAGACACCAAGTAAAATTCCCACCATCCTAGACAACAAATATCATTAGTTTGGTTGTAGGCAACCGACCATCTAATGTAGTGCAGGAAGAAAAATCAACTCCAAATCCAGGTTTGGGACCAGCAGTTGGATGGTCTCTGAGTGGTCCCATCAACAGCCACATTAGCAAGACTGGACACGAGGCGTGGTACCCAAGATACTTACAAGAACAGAGACACTGAAACCTCCTGCTGACTCTCCAAAGATGGTCACAGAGCCCGGGTCACCCCCAAAGTTGGCAATGTTGTCCTGGACCCAGCGCAGCGCAGCCACTTGGTCCAAATGACCCCAGTTTCCCCTGCTGTGTTCATCCCCTGTGCTGCAAGAGACATAGAAGGGACATGTTGCACGGCAGGGATCTTAGGGCCATATATGTCCTGGGGGTGCATCCTCACAGCTTTCTGGAATCCAGGTGAGATCAGCATCCCTGACACAGGACTCTTCCTCTGCATTAGGCTGTCACTCATTATTCTGACCACTATGTACATGAGTCCAACATACAGCCAACTCTGGTGTGCAGGCTGCAGCGTCTCTTGAAACAAAGTAAAAACAGGGCAATGTTCAGCTCCCAGAACAGAGCACAAACTGCCAGATAAAATGAGAATATGGTGTCAGCGACTGGGGAAAGAAAATCAGGTAAAGAATAAAGCAACGGTGGGTCTGGGGTGAGTTTTAGGCTCATAACCAGAGAAACCCTCTTGAGTTGGTTACAGGTGCTAGAATTCTAAGTAAAATGAGCACTCAGGGAGTTGAAAATATTCGAAGAAGAGAATTTCAATGAAGATGAGCAGCAGGACAAAGGCTCTGGGCCTGGGGGAACAAAAGTGTGTGTGACTTCTGTGTGATGCAGGTAGCGTAGTGCTGGGAGCCTTGGCATGGTTTCTGTGTCATTGCAAATCGTGTGAGTGTTATGCAAAGGCAAGGCACGGATCAGACAGTCATTGTTTCACTAAGTATTCTGGCCATAGTATGCAGCACTGTCACATAAAAGTTGTAAGTTTGATTAAAATGATCCTAATAACATTAACCCATCCCACAGAAGCAAGGCTTTCTTAGGTGGAGAAGTGGATCCAAAGCAAGTGCATGGAGTATATTTTAAAGATAGACTTGCAAGGATCTGTTGTCTGACTGGGGACAAAATGGCATAAGCTGAGAGTCCAGGATGAATGCAAACCCCTTTGAGCCAATGGGTGTTTGTAACAGCAACAGCTAAATAGGTGCCTTGTGGGGGACAGATGAAGACCTTGGTTGGTGTCAGGGGTTCAGCTTCTCCTTGTGAAGTGGGGAAATTCTGTACATGTCTAGAGAAGATGGGGAGGTAGGTGAAAGGACGATGTGGGATTTAAAGGAGACTTGGAGGTCACAAATAGAGTGGAGGTGTGGCTGGAATCACCCAGAATATTTATACAGAGGGAGAAGGAAACACACAGTCCCTGAGGTCAAAGAGAGTGGAACAGAGCAAAAGTAGACATGGTGGCCAGGAGGAAAACAGCAAGGTCAGGGCAAAGAACCTTCTCATCGTAGCTAGTGTTATATGCTGTCTGAGGTTGGATGAACACTGGTAAGGTTGTAGTAGCTTCTAGGATGATAACTTGGCTGCATGAGGACTCAATGGTTTGGATATGCTCTCTGTCACAAGAGCTCATGTATAGGGGCTTCAGTTCCTAATGCGCCAGATTCATTCAGTGTTTGAATTTGTAGAAGGTGAGGTCCTTCATTGGGTACACTGTATTTTGAAGCAGTCTGTATGCTCAGGGGAATCATGCTGTATTCCAACAAAGTGAGTTGATACCAAAGGGACGAGATTGATTTTTCATTTTCTTGAACTTCCTGCTTTACTATGTGGTTGTTTCTTTATCCCATAGAATCAGTTTCCCTTCTTCCATCGTGATGCATTATAGCTTAGGACATCACTCTATGTTCAAGTCCGAATAGTTATGCTGTCCTTGGTTTCCAGCCACCCCAAACACTGGCCTAAAGAGATCTGGTTTCCTTATCACTGACACATTTCAAACACATTACTATAGAGCTACTCAATGTAGTAGCCAATATGCAGAGAGGAGTGCCCACAAACCCTACCTGAAGAATCCCCAGATGCCCAGGCGATACTGAATGGCCACTACCACCACGTTTTCATAGGCAGAGAGGACCCGGCCATCATAGGTTGATGCCCCGCCCAGTGTCATTCCACCTCCATGGATCCACACCATCACCTAGTTAGCAAGAAAAGACTCATACTTGTTCTAGGAAATAGAATTGGGAAGGGGCTCAGAAGATGTCTAGCATAATTTTCCTGGCGTGGTCCTGATTCAGGGCATCACACTCAAAGTTCACCAGGGCCTAGTTGGGTTGCAAAAGTCTTTCATCCTCAACTTCCCTGGCTGGAAGCCAGGATGTCACCTAATTCAATGTCCCCATCCTTTTTCTTAGACCTATGTGCCACGTCTTTCCAAGGTTCTTCTCACTGAAAGCATCATCAAGTGAACAATGATGGGTGAAGGTTTTCCCAGCACTCTGACATCCTGACACGTGGATCATTCTTATAGCTGAATCTTTTAGCTTCTCCCTCTATTACCTGCGATGTGTCTCCATGCTAATTTCTGGACCCTGATTGATACCCTGCCCCTGTGCTTCACTGTTCCACCTCTCCACCACAATTCTCCCCATTTTGATAATCCCAGTTTATATCCACCTTCTCTGTCAAGCCTTCAGATATCTGGCTATTAAGAGTGTCTATAGCAGGTTCTTTTAGAGGCCTTGAGGCTGATCAGAGATATAGTAGCATTTAATTTATGGCTTCAGAATTTAAAGAGGACACATTTCATAGAACTGAAAGAAGATAAAGTTGAAGTCTTATAGGACATTGTCCAGCACTGTTCATAAGGAAAGAGAAAGCAAGGATAATCTGAGCATAGTGAAATGACAGAAACAAAGATCACCCCATTTGATAGATAGAAAAACTGAGGCACATGTGCTGGGGATCCCACAGCTAATGAAAGGTACAAATAGGGCTTAAGCAGACATCTGTTATCAGCACCACAGCTGAGCTCCTAACCAATGAAGCTCATGGCCATAGTTCAATGATCTGTGCCAGGAGCAGGACCTCCCAGAGCTCTGACTGGAGTGTCAGTGCTTCTGTGGTCTCTGTCAGGACTCAGATGCAGCTCATTTGTTCACCCAGACCATGTCTCTAGACCCTGGGAACATAGATGGACAGTTCCTTGCTTTCCAAACTCCATGAGCTTCTATTTCTCCTCCCCTTAGGCTCTCTGCAACCTACATGGAGGGTCTGAGTCAAGCTCATCTTAGAGTAAAGATGAGCCAGTAGGTTGGCCAAGGAAATGTTGAAGCTGTTATCCTATGTGTCTGTAAGGATCGGCTGACATGGTCCATGAAGTTAAGGCTATGAAAAACTGTCCATGTTCTTGCTTCTCCTCCTGGCTCTAAGTCTGCCTATAAGGATGCAGAGTCCAAAACAGAAGGGGAGCAAATCAGTGAGGCTGAGATTTGTTATCACCTCCTTATATGATGCAAACATGTTTAGGATGAAATATAACTCTGGTGACTTCTGCTTCCTCCTATACTTCTGTTCTGTTACAGACAGGACAATGGGCAGATGCTCACACCCTCTCTTATTTCACTTCAAAGATATCTCTTTTATAATAGCTTCTCCCCAGAACTCTGCCCTGTAACTGGCAGCCTGCCCTTCCCTGGCCTCCTCATTCTATGGGAAATGCTGACTCATTCAGCCATCAGCATGTGCCAAAGGCATCTAGGGAGGGGAACGAGATACAGTACAATCACAGGCGGTGACAAAGGACATGAAAAGTGCTTATGAGATTACCCCAGACTCCTCCCTCCACACTGCCATCATGGACCAGGAGAGTTTCCCCCTGGCAGTGAAAGTTGTCTTAAGTAATGTGAGGAGAAAGGTAGCACACATCTCCCTCACCAGCCCCCACCTAAGGGTGCAGGTGTGGAGATAAAAGACCCAAGCTCTTGTCCTGCCACTCCTTCTGCGTTCTCTTTCCTACCTGAGTTTTCCTCTTTTATTATTTATTGGTTCATTTCTGTCTGGTGGAAGGAAGTTCTTGGTCCCTGACTCAGTCCTGAAATGTGTACCCTTGTGTCTGAATGCCTTCATCTCCTTCCAGTCACCCCAAAGACCTGGATGCTGTAGCACTTAGGACTAGACCAGTGGTTTCCACACTTACTGGCAGCCTGCTATTCTTTGTAAAGTCTGCAGGAGTGTAAACATTCAGGTAGAGACAATCTTCAGAAAACTCGAGATGGATTTTCTCCTTTCTATTGGTTAGGAGATCATTCAGCCTCTGCCCTTTTGTTGCATCTTGGGAGCACCTGGAGGGGAGAGTGAACACCTGAGATTCCAATGTGTAGAAATGGGTGACGTCACCTGAATCCCACCCTTGCACCGGAATGTTGGTGCTTGTAAATGGAGAATGAGAATCCAGTGTAATTAGTAAGAGGGACTTTATGCATAAGTGGTAGGAACCCCGAGATCCCTGATCCAGTAGGGAAACACTTAGCATCCCTCCCTTTCCTAGAGCCTTTGAGACACTCTGGGTAATGGAGAGATGCTCAGAGTCTGACCTACATGGGATATGACAATCTCATCACTGTTTAGGTAGTGCTTTGTTCTTGATTAGCTCTAGTGCAGTGGGTTGAGGGTGTCCCTGATCATTCATCAAGTGGCCTTCTTCTAGTCCTTATGAGATTTCTGTGAATCCAGGAGTTATACCAATAACTGTTTATCATGTGGCAAGTCATGGCTGACATCTTTATGGGATGACCCCAAAGACTGCATTCTCGTAGTTAGTCACTGATAAGCTAGACAATACTGGCTCAGTATTTTTCCCTGCTCTGTGTCCAAATCTTCAGGTTCAAGTAAAGCCAGTGCTATCTCTAATGACCTCTGTTAGCCTCTTATGCTATCTGGCCAGAAAATGACTCCCTCCTGCACCATATAAAGACAGATGTTCTCACAGAATGAGTCCCGAACCCATGTCAGCAGCTCACATAGGTGGATAGGTGGTGGTGTTCTTCACGAAGCTCCAGGGCTCTGCAGGCTGTGGTGGAGCAAACCTCAGAGATCCCAGAGGGGGCTTGGCAAAAGGGACTCCCAGGAAGACGGCTACAGACTGTGTGACTCCTTCTAAGCTGACGTACTTCCCCAGGACTTTGCCTTTCGTGGTGTCCACCACGGGTGGTGAAGAGGGGTTTCCTAGTGGACATAGAGGAATGATAAGATCAGACCTGTATTCCAATGTCATGAAGGAAAAAGAATTGCCAGGAGGAACAGAACTTTTGGTTCCTCTCTTAGAAACCTCTAGAAACTCTTACATTTTTTTGGTTGTGAGCCTACTCTTCAATGGCCGAGTCATCTCTTACTAAAACAGACGCAGAGGTCCATAACCAAACACTGGACAGCTCTTGGGGACTCTTATGGAAGGGTTGGGGGAAGGATTGAATGCCATGGAAGGTATAGAAAACCCTACAGGGAGATCAACAGAGTCAACTAACCCGGACCCTTGGGGCTCTCAGAGATTGAACCACCAACCAAAGAGCCTACACCGGCTGCCCCTGTCCGTCCCCTGAATATATGAGGCAGATGTGCAGCTTAGCCTTCATCTGGTTCCTCCAACAACTGGAGCAGGCTGTTCTTAAACTTGTTGCCTGTCTGGGGACCTAGTTCCCCTAACTTGGCTCCCTCATCTGGCCTCAGTAAGAAAGGATGCACCTAGCCTGCAGAGATTTGATGTGATGGGCTAGGGGGCTATACAAGGGGGCCTCCACACTCACAGGGAGAGAGAGAGAGAGAGAGAGAGAGAGAGAGAGTAGAGATAGAGAGAGGGGAGTGAGTGCAACAGTATGATGGGGTGGGTGACAAAGAGGGGCCAGCAATCAGGATATAAAATGAATAAATAAAAAAATTAGAAACAGTTATCCATCAGGACTCTGGTGTTGAGCAACTTGATGTACTGTAGAATGAACAAGAAGTGGTCAATTATCTCAGGAAGGTGAGCCTTACAGGAAAACAGACATGATAGGTTGGAAAGAATGAAGTCTTCTGATTGGTGACATTGTGGAGGAACTGAGACGTTGAGCAGGAGGAGGGATGACTATGAACAATGAAGATAATAGAGTGATTAAATAGGAAGCAAAAGCAAGAGGTCCAGATAGAATAAGTGCTTGGCTAGGAAGGATGAACAGCCTATGGGTGGAGTTCACGGAGAGAAGAAAATACTTAGGATTCAATGTATGTCAGGAAGGTCACTGCATGCCTGGTTAAAGGATTAGATTTAACATGGTGGGTAAATATGTAACAGAAGTGTTTCTGTATTGAGAACACAGTGACCTAAAATACTCTGCTCTGCCTGTGTAGGATCCTCCAGGAGAAAGAGGGACTGGAGTGATATCCATCTGATGGTTGGCTCCATTCTTGAACAGCAGACAATCATCCCTAATTCCCCAAGAGCTTCCTTAACTGTTTCTCCACTTTCTGTGGGACCAGAAAGAAGCACTCTAAGCGTCAGGAGGATAACCACCCATTTCATCACAACCGATGCTGGTGTCCCTTTATTTGAATAATAGCCTTCTTGTCAGAGTAGCCTTTTAAACATGCGGTTTCTGATCTTCCTGACCTAACTGTTCCCCTTTAGCTGAAGAAAGTAAGGCCAATTCCTTTCCTCAATAAGGAGAGGGAGAGAGAGAGAGAGAGAGAGAGAGAGAGAGAGAGAGAGAGAGAGAGAGAACATGACATGATGTGGGGTGGGTAGGAAGGTGGGGAAGAGCTGAGAGGAGCTTGGGAGGGTAAAGAATATGATCAGTATTATATAAATTTTTCTATAAAAACAATAATGTTTAGTCAGAAAAAGAAAATTTCAGATTTTCTTTCAGAAATATCCTTGTCACCAGAAAGTCTTTATGGGAACCAAGATAGTTACCCATGAGCAGTGAGCTCAGTGACCAGTTCCATAAAATGGACATTTGATTGTTTTGTTTTCTAATTCTAGTTATTACAAATAAAAGCAAGTGAACTTACGGGGAATCACAGGTACATTTGCTCCCCAATTTATGATGTTTTGACATCATGGCATTTGATTAATGATACATTTTACTTTAAGATCATTAAATTATCAGATTGAGATCTTGTCCTAAGTCTGGGAGCTTTATAGAGAAGGGCCATTAATACTGGGAACTTTTTTGTGAAGTCCAGATTACAAACTTGGGGTCATGCCTTATGTCAACAGAAATCAATGCCCAGCTTGTCTCCTTGTGTCGTGGCTGTTAATTATTATTATTTTGTTTAACTTTTTATTTTTAAACACACCACTGGGAAACCCGGATATGAGGCAATCTATAGATTGAAACATGGGAGTTTTTTTTCCCTTTATGAATTTCAAGAGTTGTTTCCTATGCTTGAACACTGTTTATAATCAGAAAGAAACTGTTTTATTAATATGGAGTTCTGTATTCTCATATACAATGGAGGCTTGCTCCCTGCCCTGATATGGGGCTAAGGAAGGGAAGAAGGCTACAGCAACAGCAGCTCCATGTGGGATGGGTGTGATGGGAAGGAGGTGAGATAGCCTGGTAAATGGACCAGGGCTGTTAGGGTGCACTTATGACTGCTTTGCTTGAGAGAATGAGACAGGGGGAATAGCTTAATTTCTAGGCAAGTTTAGGCTATACAGCAAGTGAAAGTATAATCTGAACTGCATAGTAAGAGAAACACAAACAAAAACAGCATTGCGTGTGACCATCTCCAAACTGAAAGGTCAGAAAGGGGCAGATGGCTCTGTCCACTTGAGCTGAGGGTATTTAGTGTGTGTGTGTGTGTGTGTGTGTGTGTGTGTGTGTGTGTGTGTCCACTCCTAGGAGTGTAACATAAGAGAAAGAGCCAAGATTACAGAGAGACACAGCTATAGCTGAGTGAGAACACACACGAAGAGTTCTGTCAGGAGAAGGCATAAACCAGGGAAGCCTAAAGAAGAGGACGAGGAGGAAGTGGAGGAGGAGGAGGAGGAGGAGGAGGAGGAGGAGGAGGAGGAGGAGGAGGATGCTTCCAGAGATGGAAGAGGGCAAAGTCTGATTACAAATGGTAAAGCATGGCTGAAGTGATTGTGAACTTTCAACCTAGAACAACATGTGCTTGCATGCAAGAGGTGGGTGTGGGGGAAGAATACTGCTAACAGAAGTTATGACTTACATCATTGCAAACATATATGATGCCTACTTTATACCAGAGGTACATTCCAGTTTCTTGTGTTCATAGCAATAGTCTTTCTAGGTAATTATGGATATGTCCGTTTAACTTGGAAGCATCCTGTGTGGAGTTCCTAAAGATGCAAAGACAGTGGTGTTGCCATGGTAACTAGCAGCAAAGGCATGTTCTGCCTCAAATCTGGGTCCTCTTTCCAGGCCTTTCTCAATGTCGCCTGTCCACATAAGGTGAGGCATTGGAGGAATTGATTACAGGCTCTGGATTCAGGAACTAGAGCTATCCCAGGACATGATTTTCCAGACAAACTTGGAAGAACATATCAGTCTCTTCAGGTCACTAACATGGCTCCGATATAAACAGGAATCAATGCTATAGCCACATATTTACTATAAATTTAGTCTGTGTGTCTGATGTTTAGGAGACCATCATGACTGGTGGGGACTGTCCCTCTCAGAGTCTATCTATTTCAGACTCATGATCCTAAACATTTCCTTTATGATAGCATGGACTACTGCCTACCTGTTCACCTACTCTCATCACCCTGAACCTGATACCAGACACCTAAGATGTGCACTGCTCCCTAGAGTCCTTTGAAATGCTAATGAAAGGTATTTTTGCTACAGGCGCCCCAGCCTGAGTCTCCTCACTGATCTGGCACTTCCTGTACCCCCTACCTCAGTACTATGTCACTCTTCTTGGGAACAATGAATAACAAAGTGTTTTTTCAATGACTATTAGGTCCTGATGTGCTAGCTTTATTATACTGCATATTTTCCAATAATACACCTTATATTTATGTATTAATAGAAATAATACATAATAATTAATAATACATAGTAACAATACATCTTATATTATGTATTAATAGAAATAATACATAATTAATAATACAAAATAATACATCTTATATTTATGTAGTAATAAAAATATGCATGGAAGGCCCACTACATGTAGAGTCACGAAGGGGCTCCCTCTCAAGTGTACCTCTCCTCCAAAAAGTGTTAGAAATGAAACCAACTAATCCTCTACATTTAGTGAATTAAGGAAACTGAATTGTCTTGATTCCCTTGGGCCAGAGCTGACTCCTTGTGCTCTGCATCTATAGTGCAGGGCCTCACGGATTGTCTTGTCCTCTGATCTCAGTATGTACTGTACCAAGGTGTGGACCGCTTGGATGCAAATTCACATCAGGAGAATGACTTCTCCTGCAGAACTTAATCTGTCTTGTCTGTGCTCCAGGCACACCCTGTAACTCATTGTGTCCCCATAAATTTGCATTTCCAAAGTACTCACCATAAACCACACAGGTTGCTAGGGACACCAGGAACAGGAAGCTGAGGCACATCTTGCATGGGCAGGCGCTCCAGTCAATAGAGTTTCTGACTCTGATCCACAAGGAAGGGGAGTGTAAGGTCCTGCCCACATTCTGGGAACCGGTCCAGGAGTCCTGCCCATAGAAGCCAATTACACAATGCAGAACTACATAAAAAACTCTTCCTTTCCCTAAGCCACAGCTCTTTCAAGTTTACCGGGCTTTATCCAAACACCCATCTACCTGTCATTTGCTGTCTTATATCTAAACAATTAATATGGAAATCTCAGATTACAGATGGCCATAAATACAGTCATCAGCTTCTAACATAAACATTTTCCCCTGTATCACTCTCTCTTCAGAATGCCAGGAGTTCTCAAACTGACAGTGCAAAGCTTTAGTGAGGTAAGGGGGTTCTTATAACAGACTGAAAAGTTTTGGAGGCTCTCAGGGCTCCATAGTTGTTCACCAGGGAGATCAGAACACATTTCTCTCCCTTTCCTAGCATTTTGGACTCTTGTGTTTGGTAAACTAGGTTAAACTTCAACTACCCTCCTTGGAGAATTCTAGGTTAGTCATATAACAATCTTGCCAAGTGACCCTCTCTTGGGAAACACTGAACCGAGTTTGGGAGTTCATTTGCTTCAGGACAGAGGTTAGGTATAGAACTTTCTTTCACTAACTGTACTCCGTTTCAAAACACTTGCTTTTTACCACCTACCTGTCCATTGATTCAGGCATACTTTGAGCATTAACCAGACCAGATGTAAGGACAGGGAGAGACTGATATATGCGTGAAAGCTCCAACCTATGGATCTAAGGGGTAAGCATGCACCTGGGAGAGTCCTTCACCAGGTGCCGATGAAGGAAGCTGCTGGATCCCCTCACAGGACATGCCTTAGGACAGTGCTTTGTTGAATACAGCCTGGCACAGCTGGCTGAGCAAATGATACATCCTCACTCAAGGGAGCTGTGAACATCACTGTGATTGACATGGAAATACAGAGGATCAGCTCTGGAGAGGAAAACACAGGTTATAAATTATCACTTAATTTAAACAGTCCTATTAACAGAGCTACAGTAATTACAATAATTAAAACCATTTGTGATACCAAAATGCCTCTACAAACAGCATTTATTTCTAATATTTTAAGGGGCAGAAAGAAACAGCCCAAATAAATGTTCATGAACTAAACAGTCAATAAATTGGTCACCTGTGCCCCTCACTAAATACAGCTTGTAAGGATAAGGTACTACAGCGCCACCCAAACTTGCAAATATGAAAAATAAAAGAAGCCAGTCACAAAGCTAATAGGCTTCAGGCTCCCAGTTCTGTGAAGGTTCCAGAACATGAAGATGAACAATGATGACTGGTTACTGAGGAAAAGGACAACAAGGGACAATGGAGAGTTGCAGAGGCAGGGGAGCCTGCATTTGGGTTTCACATCTGTCTGAGGAGTGGTTGGAATGTGCCCGGCAAGTCTGCAGTAATGTGTAGCTCTCTATGTGCGTCTTTTTAAATGTTCTAGAACCTGACAGGTTGTATGCTCTCTATGTGCGTCTTTTTAAATGTTCTAGAACCTGACAGGTTGTATGCTTCCTATTTATTTAAAGTTTCTATTTTATTCATCCTTCTATTTCGTCGACAAATATTTCTTGAGGGCCTGCAAACCCCAGCCTCAGTGTCCTCTGTGCAGGACAATAGTGCTCAGAATAAGCACGATTCTCACAGGTGGACCCTGAGGCTCAGTTTGACTGAGGGAGTGGCCATAGATCACATCACACAAGAAATAAATGCTGAGGTTGGAGAAAACCTGTAGGGCTATGGAGCTATAGTCTGTAGACCATGGAGCTATAGTCTTAATTTCTGTGGATAGCATCAATTATACATAAATGACTTATCTGAGGAAACACTCTCCTGGAATTCCTTCCACCTTTCCTCATCAAAATACCCACACAAAGCCTCCTACTGCCTTCCACTGTGTTTCTAGGCCTCCAGGAAGGATGAGCACAGAGTACCCTATGGAGGGGTCAGGGGTTTGGGAGGCTGAAAGCAAGACCCATGGCATTCCAGGGAAAGACCCTGGCTGGGTAAAAGAAGAAACTGGGTTGTTTCTGTTAGTGTGGATTTCTGTCTGGCAAAGCACTGCTTAGCTAGAAGTCACAAGGCTCAACCCTCCTGGCATTTAACTGGAGATATGGGTTTACTTATAGCCAATGAAGTAAAGCGACATTGATGGGGGTGGGGGGAGTTGTCCCCAAAACAATGTAATGAAGGTGAGCTTTCTCCATATAGGATTTTTTTCTACAGCCAGCTGGAAACCACACCCGTGAGACTGAAGAGATAAGGCAGTGGCTGTACCTGGGACCAAGAAATTAATCTCTATTTTTGAGTAATTATTATGTACATACACACACATTCACACACATACACATCATAAACATGTATGTTTTGGGGAAGCCATTTTCGAGAGGTACAGATATAACACAAGAATTCTAACACAGTAGCATAGGAGACTTTGTTAGTTTGGTCTCTAGCCTCTCACCTAAGTCGCAGCACAGAAGCTCACTCCTACAGCCTTTTTCAGAGATATCAGAATGAGAAGGTAGTGTGAACGCCATTAGTGACTGGCAGGTGTCCTAGATCTACACAAGACCAGTGTCCCTGTGTGAACTCCACCTTCTACGAACTCCTACCCACCTGTGTTAGGAAGTTTTCTGAAGCAGAGCAATGCCATCCAGAGTCCTCTAGCCCTGGAGTGATTCTCAGCCATTGAGTAGAATTGGCAGTCAGTATCGAGTCTCCTCTTTGTTGGAGTAGCCTTGAAACAGTCTTTGCCCCACTTTTCCCTCTGTCTTTGACCTTGATCACACATAGCATTAGCTGCTGGGTAGTAAGCCCTTTCATGGTCCTTTCCCTTCCCTCCCCCATCATCGCCCCTTGCAATTCTCAAAATAAACTCCTCCTGCAGTGCTTTTCTCAAGTTCCTTTTGAAGACAACCAGTACAGGACAAAGGATGCATGTATTCTGAAATCTGAGATCAAATCGCTATGTGTCTGCTGAAAGTCCACTTATGCAGCATCCACCCTCAAACTTCTTAATGTGATTGTGTTTAGATAAAGGCCCATTAAAAGGTTAGACAGTAAAATAAAAGCATGATGGTGGGTGCTAACTCAATTCGACTGATGTCATCATGGAAGGAATTAGGGTATGCAAAGTGATATCACTTGTCAAGTGTGCACAGAGGACTCAGCATATGTAGAGAGGGGTAGGGGGAGAGGCCATTGAAAAGAATAAAACAAGGCTTGGAAGGAAACCAACCATAGTGGCAACTTGAGATTAGATGATCAGCCCCCATAAACAGAAGACATGAAGTTAATAGTCTGTATTCAGCACTGCTGTCTACCGAGCCTGGGTCATCTCACTAAGGCAGCCCAAACAGAATAACCTCTAAGCACAAACTGATAATTTTCTTGTTGGCCAGGATGTGAGAGGGCAATGCTACATAGCACAAAGTAACTCAATCTCAACATCAGAAATGAAGTCCCACGCAAATAACTTCTACACAACTGTGATTAGTAATCTCCTTCCCTGCCTGATTCATTAGGGTGATCACCCAACTGGCAGACTTATCCCAAGACAAAATGCCTTGACCTTTAGCATAGTAACACTTGTCAGTTCAACAGCCAAAGATAAGGAGGGAATGGCTAGGCTTAGAAAGTGTACAGGTGCAATGTGTTCTTTGAACTTTAGTAAGGTTTCCTTTATGCATGTAGGTGCCCTTGTATTTGGAGCATAGATATTTAGGATTGAGAGTTCATCTTCGTGGATTTTTCCTTTGATGAATATGAAGTGTCCTTCCTTATTTTTTGATGACTTTTGGTTGAAAATCAGTTTTATTTGATATTAGAATGGCTACTCCAGCTTGCTTCTTCAGACAGTTTGCTTGGAAAGTTGTTTTCCAGCCTTTTACTCTGAGGTAGTGTCTGTCTTTGTCTCTGAGGTGTGTTTCCTGTAGGCAGCAATATGCTGGGTCCTCATTGCATATCTGGTTTGTTAATCAGTGTCTTTTTATTGGGTAAATTGAGTCCATTGATGTTAAGAGATATTAAGGAATAGTGATTGTTGCTTCCTGTTATATTCGTATTTATATGTGACATTATGTTTGTGTGCTTGTCTTCTCCTTGTTTTGTTGGAAAACAATTAGTTTCTTGCTTTTTTTTTCTAGGGTGTAACTTGCCTCCTTGTGTTGGGCTTTACCATTTATTAACCTTTGTAGGGCTGGATTTGTAGAAAGCTATTGTGTAAATTTGGTTTTGTCATGGAATATCTTGGTATCTCTATCTATGTTAATTGAGAGTTTGGCAGGATACAGTAACCTGGGCTGGCATTTGTGTTCTCTTGGGTCTGTATGACATCTGTCCAGGATCTTCTGGCCTTCATAGTCTCTGGTGAGAAGACTGGTGTGATTCTGATAGGTCTGCCTTTATATGTTACTTGACCTTTTTCCCTTACTATTTCTAATATTCTTTCTTTGTTTTGTGCATTTGGTGTTTTGACTATTATGTGATAGGAGGAGTTTCTTTTGTGGTACAATCTATTTGGAGTTCTGTAGGCTTCTTGTATGTTTATGGGCATCTCTTTCTTTAGGTTAGGGAAGTTTTCTTCTATGATTTTGTTGAAGATATTTACTGGTCCTTTGAGTCGGGAGTCTTCATTCCCTTCTATAACTATTATCCTTAGGTTTGATCTTCTCATTGTATCCTGAATTTCCTGCCTGTTTTGGGCCAGTAACTTTTTCTGTTTTACATTATCTTTGACTGTTGTGTCGATGATATCTATGGAATTTTCTGCTCCTGAGATTCTCTCTAGTATTCTGTTGGTGACACTTGTATCTATGGCTCCAAACCTTACTAAAGCTCAAAGTACACATTGCACCTCACACAACAATAGTAGGAGATTTCAACACCCCACTCTCATCAATGGACAGATCATGGAATCAGAACTTAAACAGAGACATAGACAGACTAAGAGAAGTCATGAACCAAATGGACTTAACAGATATTTGTAGAACAGTCTATCCTAAAACAAAAGGTTATACCTTCTTCTCACTACCTCATCATACTTTCTCCAAAATTGACCATATAATCATTCATAAAACAGGCCTCAACAGATACAGAAAGATAGAAATAATCCCATGCGTCTTGTCAGACCACCATGGGCCTACAGCTGGTCTTCAATAACAATAAGGAAAGAACACCCACATATACATGGAAGTTGAACAATGCTCTACTCAATGATAACCTGGTCAAGGAAGAAATAAAGAAATTAAAGACTTCTTAGAATTTAATGAAAATGAAGGTACAACATACCCAAACTTATGGGACACAATGAAAGCTGTGCTAAGAGGAACACTCATAGCTCTGAGTGCCTGCAGAAAGAAACAGGAGAGAGCATATGTCACCAGCTTGACAGCACACCTAAAAGCTCTAGAACAAAAAGAAGCAAATACACCCAGGAGGAGTAGAAGGCAGGAACAAATCAAACTCAGAGCTGAAATCCACAAAGTAGAAACAAAAAGGACTATACAAAGAATTAACAGCACCAAAAGCTGGTTCTTTGAGAAAATAAACAAGATAGATAAACCCTTAGCCAGACTAACCAGAGGACACAGAAACTGTGTCCAAATTAACAAAATCAGAAATGAAAAGGGAGACATAACTACAGAATCAGAGGAAATTCAAAAAATCATCAGATCCTACTACAAAAGCCTATATTAAAAAAACTTGAAAATCTGGAGGAAATGGACAATTTCTGAGACAGATACCTGGTACCAAAGTTAAATATATATCAGGAACAGATAAACCATTTAAACAACCCCATAACTCCTAAAGAAATAGAAGCAGTCATTTAAAGTCTCCCAACCAAAAAGAGCCCATGTCCAGATGGGTTCAGTGCAGATTTCTATCAGACCTTCATAGAAGACCTCATACCAATACTATACAAACTATTCCACAAAATTGAAACAGATGGAGCACTACCAAATTCCTTCTATGAAGCCACAATTACTGTTATACCTAAACCACACAAAGACCCAACAAAGAAAGAGAACTTCAGACCAATTTCCCTTATGAATATTGATGCAAAAATACTCAATAAAATTCTTGCAAACCGAATCCAAGAGCACATCAAAACAGTCATCCACCATGATCAAGTAGGCTTCATACCAGGGATGAAGGGATGGTTTAATATATGGAAAACCATCAATGTAATCCACTATATAAACAAACTGAAAGATAAAAACCACATGATCATTTCATTAGATGCCGAGAAAGCATTTCAATTCAACACCCCTTCATCATATAAGTCCTGGAAAGAACAGGAATTCAAGGCCTATACCTAAACATAGTAAAAGCCATATACAGCAAACCAGTAGCTAATATTAAACTAAATGGAGAGAAACTTGAAACAATGCCACTAAAATCAGGGACTAGACAGTAGTCTCTCCCTACTTATTCAATATAGTTCTTGAAGTCCTAGCCAGAGGAATCAGACAACAAAGGAATTCAAAGGGATACAGATTGGAAAGGAAGAAGTCAAAATATCACTATTTGTAGATGATATGATATGAGTGATCCCAAAAGTTCCACCAGAGAACTACTAAACCTGATAAACACTTTCAGCAAAGTGACTTGGTATAAAATTAACTCAAACAAATCAATAGCCTTCCTCTAGACAAAAGAGAAACAAGCTGAGAAAGAAATTAGGGAAACGACACCCTTCATAATAGTCCCAAATAATATAAAATACCTCGGTGTGACTTTAACCAAGCAAGTGAAAGATCTATATGATAAGAACTTCCAGACTCTGAAGAAAGAAATTGAAGAAGACCTCAGAAGATGGAAAGATCTCCCATGCTCATGGATCAGCAAGAATAATATAGTAAAACTGGCCATTTTACCAAAAGCGATCTACAGATTCAATGCAATCCCCATCAAAATTCCAACCCAATTCTTCATAGAGTTAGACAGAACAATTTGCAAATTCATCTGAAATAACAAAAAACCCAGGATAGCTAAAACTATTCTCAAAAATAAAAGGACTTCTGGGGGAATCATTATCTCTGAACTCAAACAGTATTACAGAGCAATAGTGATAAAAAACTGTATGGTATTGATACAGAGACAGACAGATAGACCAGTGGAATAGAATTGAAGACCCAGAAATGAACCCCCACACCTATGATCCCTTGATTTTTGACAAAGAAGCCAAAACATCCAATGGAAAAAATATAGCATTTTCAGCAGATGGTGCTGGTTCAACTGGAGGTCAGCATGTAGAAGAATGCAAATCGGTCCATTCTTATCACCCTGTACAAAGCTTAATTCCAAGTGGATCAAGGACCTCCACATCAAACCAGATACACTCAAACTAATAGAAGAAAAACTAGGGAGGAATCTGGAACACATGGGCACTGGAAAAAATTTCCTGAACAAAACACCAATGGCTTATGCTCTAAGATCAAGAATAGACAAATGGGATCTCATAAAACTGCAAAGCTTCTGTAAGGCAAAGGACACTGTTGTTAAGACAAAATGGCAACCAACAGATTGGGAAAAGATCTTTACCAATTCTACAACTGATAGAGGCCTTATATCCAAAATATACAAAGAACTCACGAAGTTAGACTGCAGGGAGACAAATAATCCTGTTAAAAATGGGGTTCAGAGCCAAACAAAGAATTCACAGCTGAGGAATGCCAAATGGCTGAGAAGCACCTAAAGAAATGTTCAACATTTTTAGTCATAAGGGAAATGCAAATCAAAACAACCCTGAGATTCCACTTCACACCAGTCAGAATGGCTAAGATCAAAAACTCAGGTGACAGCTGATGCTGGTGAGGATGTGGAGAAAGAGAAACACTCCTCCAATGTTGGTGGGGTTACAGACTCGTACAACCATTCTGGAAATCAATCTGGAGGTTCCTCAGAACATTGGACATTGCACTACCTGAGGACCCAGCTATACCTCTCTTGGGCATATACCCAAAACATGCTCCAACAAATAACAAAGACACATGCTCCACTATGTTCATAGCAGCCTTATTTATAATAGCCAGAAGCTGAAACAACCCAGATGTCCTTCAACAGAGGAATGGATACAGAAAATGTGGTACATCTACACAATGGAATACTACTCAGCTATCAAAAAACAATGACTTTATGAAATTCATAGGCAAATGGAGGAACTGGAAAATATCATCCTGAGTGAGGTAAAACCAATCACAGAAAAACATACATGGTATGCACTCACAGATAAGTGGATATTAGCAAATTACCGTAGATGCACAGAACACATGAAAGTCAAGAAGGATGACCAAAATGCAAATGCTTCACTCCTTCTTTAAAAGGGGAACAAGAATACCCTTGGGAGAGAATAGGGAGGCAAAGTTTAGAACAGACACAGAAGGAACGCCCATTCAGAGCCTGCCCCACATGTGGTCCATACATATACAGCCACCCAATTAGATAAGATGGATGAAGCAAAGAAGTGCAGGAACCAGATACATATCTCTCCTGAGAGACACAGCCAGATACATAGCAAATATGTAGACATGGCAAATACATAGGTGAATGCCAGCAGCAAACCACTGAACTGAGAATAGGACCCCCGTTGAAGGAATCAGAGAAAGGACTGAAAGAGCTTGAAGGGGCATGAGACCCCATATGAACAGCAATGCCAACCAACCAGAGCTTCCAGGGACTAAGCCACTACCCAAAGACTATACATGGACTGACCCTGGGCCTCAACTGCATAGGTAGCAATGAATATCCTAGTAAGGGCACCAGTGGAAGGGGAAGCTAAGACTGAACCCCCAGTGAACGGGATTATTGGGGGGAGGGTGGTAATTGGGGGAGGATGGGAAGGGGAACACTGGAAGAGAAGGGGAGGAGGGGTTAGGGGGATGTTTGCCTGGAAACCAGGAAAGGTGATAACAACTGAAATGTAAATAAGAAATTCCCAATTTAATAAAGATGGAGAGAAAAAAAAAAGAAAGGTCTACATGAGGAAACAGGAACCTAGAGAGGAGGTATTTCATCACTAGGTCAGACCAATGCTGGTAAGAAGCCAATGTTGATAAGAAGCAACACCAATACCCAGACATGTTCCTCAGATCTTCCCAAAGACCAGTGCCTTTACCTGCAATGAAGTTTCCAGAGACCTCAGGTTTAAAAGATGTTCTTTCACACTCTGTGACAAGGTGTGAAGACCTTCACTGAGTATGGGGACTTAGTTCAAGAATCAGTGTGCAGACAAGTTCTACTTTGCAAAGATGGGTATGGGTTTACATTCCAGGAAGAAAATATGGTCTTGAAGAACAAGCACTCTGATAAAACATTCTTTCCTCATCAACTCCAGTTCATGTTTTCCAGATATTTTTAAGAGTGGAGCCTGACCTGGTAATAATGAAAAGAGCCATGGAAGATGAAATGAACATGTTCAAAATTTTAAAAATAAATAAAAAAATGAAGCTCTATCCATCCTTATTTACATGGGATGATCTGTGGAGACTTCATAATTAAACAAAAAAAATCTGTTTCCAATTACAGAACACACACACACACACACACACACACACACACACACACATGCATACACACGCACACACACACACACACGCACACACGCACATATACACATTTTGCTTTCCCTAGCTAACTGACCTTTAAAACAGCTCTGGCACTCCATTTATAAAGATTGTACAGTGCTTCCTAAAGAAATATTCAACATTCTTAGTATCAGGGGAATCCAAATTAAAACAACCATGAAATTCCACCTCATACCAGTCAGAATGGCTAAGATAAAAAACTCAGGTGACAGCAGATGCTGGCAAGGATGTGGAGAAAGAGGAGCACTCCTCCATTGTTGGTGGGATTGCAGACTGGTACAACCACTCTGGAAACAGTCTGGTGGTTTCTCAGAAAATTTGACATAGTACTACCTGAGGACCCAGCTATACCACTCCTGAGATGCTCCAACATATAACAAGGACACATGCTCTACTATCTTCATAGAGGCCTATTTTATGATAGCTAGAAGCTAGAAAGAACCCAGATATTCTTCAACAGAGGAATGGATACAGAAAATGTGGTCCATTTACACAATGGAGTACTACTCAGGAATAAAAAACAATGATTTCATGAAATTCTTAGGCAAATGGATGGGACCAGAAAATATCATCTTGAATAAGGTAACTCAATCACAAAAGAACACACATGGTATGCACTCATTGATAAATGGATGTTAGCTCAAAAGTTCAGAATACCCAAGATATAATTCACAAACCACATGAAGGTCAAGAAGAAGGAAGACCAAAATGTGCATGTTTCACACCTTCTTAGAAGAGGACATAAAAATACTCACAGGAGGAAATACGGAGACAAAGTGTGCAGCAGTGACTAAAGCAAAGGTCTTCCAGAGACTGCCACACCTAGGGATCCAACCCATATGCAGCCACCAAACTCATACAATATTGCAGATACCAAGAAGTGCATGCTGACAGGAGCCTAATATAGCTGTCTCCTGAGAGACTCTGTCAGAGCCTGACAAATACAGAGGCAGACGCTTGCAGTCACCCATGGACTGAGCATGAGGTCCCCAATGGAGTGCGCAGACCACCCAGGGGAGTGTGTCAGCAGAGGGACCAAGGCTTGGATTTCAGGTAGAGAACGGATTCGGTGTGACAGACAGACATAAACTCCAGGTGTGTGCTGCTGCAAAAAGCTTTACTTCTTGGCACAGATTGAAGCAGTTAGAGCAGGTCCATCACAATCGGCAGTCATCCAGCTCTTATTCATCACCCCACCAATGTCCCTTGCAAACAGAAAAGCTGAACGTACAGTCCAGGAAACAATTCTCAGTCGCAGACAATAGTTTAGAAAACTCCAGTTATACTGCCAGACTTGTGGGCACCAGACATACATTCAACATTTACCCTTATTTTAATAAATTTAAACTCTATGTTTATGGCCCCTCAAGATAATATGGAAACTTTTGTAACCATTCTATAATTTCTTTCATTTCTTGCTGAATGAATTTCTCTTTTCTTTCCAGTTAACTCTTGCTCAATTTGTTAGAACTTATCCATGATCTTTCTAAAAGAGTCACTACTATTCTGAATCATGCTAAACAAAACTTTCCCAAAAGGGGGGGGAAGACTTTTCTGGAACAGTCATGTTCTTAATAGCTGCAATGAATTTCTCTCCTATTTGCTGGGAGCTAATGGGTGCAGCAGTTGAGTTCACCGCAGTCGTTGAGTTCATCAGGATCATGATGGTGTGAGACGTTTCCGTCTCTGAACTTTCAGTTCCTGAGACATCTAAAGGTACATGACCATCTTCCCACACTGCTATGTTCTTAAAATCAGATATTGCTGACAGGCTTAAAGTTGCTAAGATCATCAAGGCTAGAATACAGAAGGCACCTCCACCGCAAGCATAGACCCCAGTCATCATCTTTTTGTAGGGAGACGGCCAGGGACCTCCAGGAGGCCAAGCCATTCCAGGCACAGGCCTCTGTTCTGGATAGAAACGAAGCACAAGAGCTTCATGTCACACAGACTCCACTGGAGTGGGTGTGTTAGTTCCCAGTTTTTTGTTTTTAAGACAAAGCTCCAGGATATCTCGCCTGACGGTATGGAGGGACTTCAGGATCAGCCTAAAAAGAATAGGGAAGATTAATAGCATGACAATCACGAGCCCTAACCCTACGGCTGTGAAGATGCAATATTGAATCCAATCCAGGAGTCAAAGCTTTTAAACTTTTAGTAAACGATGCTGCAAGTTTATCCACGTCCCAGGCATCTAACTGTCTCTGACTCATGGCTGTAATCTGTTCCTGCAATTGTTGCATGTCATAAGAAATATTTGTATCCTTCCAAACTCCTAGCAAATGAGCTTTAGTTCTACTCCAATTCTCTGATTCATTATATGGTAAAGGAGTCACACAGATATAATGAAAACTAGAGTGACATCTGGTGGCAAGCCTGGTCTTAGTAGAATCAATAACTTGTCCTAATTCTAAAATCACCTCTTCTAAGGCATTAATTCTTGCTTCTAATTTTCTATCAATAAGGTGTTGCTCTGAGAGAGCCACAGAAATATTTCTATGTATTTCATTAACAAGAGTAGCTGTCTGCATCTCTTTAACTAAAGCTGGAGTGGATACGGCAAAGGATGTTAGGGTAGCAATCAATGTCGAAATTCCTAAAATGAAGGAGGCCGCAAATCTCTTAGGTCTAATTAAATCATTAATGGTTTCTAAAGCTTGTAATCCAGAATTATCAAACCAAGAATTAGAACCCAAGTCTACTGGCAGCAAAACATAAGCAGGTCATTTTACAATCAACATAACAGCAAATTCTTTATCCAATCCAAAGGAAACACAGTTAGACAAAATACAGGCTTCATAAGTTACGTGATAAGACAAGAAAAATATTAGTAGCAGTCATTTTAGAATGAGCAGATGTTATGATATCTTTTGCTTCTCTAGTTAAATTCTTCAGCTGTGTCAGAGTTGGGAACTTTGTCTTCTCTGAGATCTCCTTTAGGGAAAGTCCCTGTAAGGCTGCTTGGGTTTTTTATAGTCTATTTCTATCTGTGTCCTCTTCTTCTCAAGCTGAACTTGGGGAGGTCTGAAGAGTCTGTTGGACACCCAGACTGGGGAGTCTGCATCCTGTGGAAACACACAAGGATAGCCTCGTCCTGAGGTAATTAAAATACCGGGGCCCTTCCAGGCTTCCGAAAGTAAGTCCTTCCACAGAACCAGAGGTTTGGGAATTGTACTTCCGGTTTCAGCATGTCTTGTCACAGGAGTTACTCCCTCCTCACTTGTGTTCAAATAATTTAGAACAAACAAAGCATGAGTTAATAAGTGATGAGGAGAGAGATATGAGTTAGCAGTTTTCAATCTCTGTACTTGAGCTTTTGATGTCTGATGTGCTCTTTCCACAATTGCTTGTCCTTGAGGATTATATGGAATTCCAGTGCTATGTTCTATGTCCCATGTGGCCAAAAATTTCTTTAAGGATTTTGACACATAGGCTGGAGCATTGTCTGTCTTCGGCTTTCTGGGTTTTCCTATATAAGGGAAGCTAGCACATAAGTGTTGAATAACATCTTTTACTGCTTCCCCTGTTCTTGCTGATGCATAATCATATGTGAATATGTATCTTCAGTGACATGCACATAGGAAGCCTTCCAAACTCAGGCATGTGAGGAATATCCATTTGCCATAACACTTGAGGCTTTAAGCCTCTGGGATTAACATCCATTTTCTGTACCGCCCCCGCAGCAGGTCAGGTAGTACAATGGTAAACAATCTGCCTGGCCTGTGCTTGAGCTATGCCAAAGACTCTTTTCAAAGCCAGAGCATTCTGATGATGTAAATTATGACTATCCTTAGCCTGTTCCAAGGCTGTAAAGATTCTGGTACATGAATCTGCCAGCTCATTACCCTGAGGTCCAGGTAGTTTAGTATGTCCCCTTATGTGTCCCACATAGAACTTATAAGTGCTACTCTGTATCAACTTTTGCAGTTTCATCAACAGGGGTAAAATAACTGAGTTTCCAGCTAGCAAGGCTGTCTCTAGAGCTGGGAAAAGTCCAACTATATATTTAGAATCTGTATAAAGATTAAAGGCTTCATTAAACTCTTCAAAGGATGTTATTACAGCAATTATTTCCACTTGCTGTGCTGATAGTCTCTGTAGGGAGGAAGAGGTTTGTTCTACAGGCCAAGACTGTGGCCAGTTTTTTCCTGCTAAGCAGGTTCTGTCTGCTCCCGTATCTAGGAGACCATTGAAAGATTTCCATTCATCCTTATTTTCTTAAAAGGCCTTTGTTTTCCTATGTCAGCTACCCAGGCCACCAAGTCTGAGGGACCAAATTGTTCCTGACCTCTCTCTGTCTTTATTTCAGGGTTAGGTAATCTTATGTAAGGTAGCAATAATAGTTGGGCTATGCATTGTCCTTTTCTTATTATACAGGTCTCCTTTCCAGCTTTAACCATGACCTTAATTTCCCCTGTGAAGTCAGCATCTATAACTCCAGGCAAGACCTCAAGCCCCACTTTGTAATTAGAGCTCCTTCCAATAAGAAAACCCATACAGCCTTCAGGCAACGTCCCTAGAACTGAGGTAGGGACCAGTGTGACACCATCTGTATTGGACAGTATTACACCTTGACTAGATGTCAGATCTAACCCTGCACTTCCTGAGTTGCCCTTGGCAAATCATGAATAGTAAACTCTGGTGCTTCTGGATTTAATGCAGCTTTTGCTTCCGTAAAGCAGCCCTCTCTTTGTGTGGGGCAACTGGTTTCTGGAGGATGGCCACAAGATATTCCTTTCATTAGTATCTGAATAATCTATCAGCTATGCTCTTGTAAATAAATCTAATAAACGTTATTTGTAAATAAGAGCTATAAAAGTAGCTTTTTAAAGTGCAGTAAACATTTTCATTTTAATATATTTATGCAGAAGATGGCTTTCATAGGATGTGGACAAGTGGGAGAAGTGGCTTAAAATAAAATAAATTTAAAGTAAGATGGTATTGGTCTGAATCTAAAATAAAGGCAGAAATAAAACTGAAGCTTTATTACATCACACATTTGGTTCATAAATGTATATGAAAATGAACCACTGCTGAGGTGAGCACTGGGTTTGATTTGGTGACTACAGGGAGGTTTGCCTACCATTATGAACACCAGGTAGGTGACAGGGCTTAGACTGATGGCTGCTCTTATCTCCTTGAGCTCCGGAGAACTCTCTGTGCGCTGACATTGAGATCCTGTGAAGCAAGTACACATTTACACATTCTAGGGTTTTGATGCTGTATGGTGACTAGGGGCTCCATCTTCCTGGGACTAATGAGGTTTGAAGGCTGATCCAGTGTCAGAGAATCTCTAGTTGGGTTCCAGAGAAGAGTAAACTCTGCTGTAAACACAAGTGACATCCTGAGGGATAGCACCTAATGGCATTCATGCCAAACACACTAGGAGCCACCCCACAACTGCTAAGGAAGACCTGTCTGTGAGAGTGAGATGCATGGTGGTGTTCTGTGTGGTCTCCGGGATCCAGATAGAGCGCTTGGGTAAATGGTAGACTGTAAAGAACACCACTGTTGCCACAGCAATTCCATGGCAATGAGCCAATCTGCTCTGATGGTGAAAGTGTCCTATATGAGAAAATGAATATGGCTGTGTTTCATTGAAACTTTATTTTTAATCCAGGTACTAGGCAAGCTTTGTTTCATGGGCTACAGAAGTTATACCTTTTCTAGACTGTGGAAGACAGTGAAGGTTGGTTGCTAACTTGAATTAGGTCTCTTTTTAGAATGCTATATTGCTATGCATTTAGCAGTCACATATAGTATGCACAGTGTATATTTTTTTTGATTTTCATAATGAGCACTAACTGCCATCTGATAAACATTCTGTCACTCAACTTTCAAAGCAGCTTTCTCTGCCTGGAATCTACCTGCCTGTGTCCCAAAAAGCCAGTATCCATCTGTCTGTCTATCTCTTTCACTCTCAAAATTGTCTCATGTAGCGCAGGCTGGCCCCCAACTCACCATACAGCTAAGACTAACATTCAAGTCCCATATTTCCTTCCTGCCTGGATGTTAGAGTGTGTTTACGTGGTGCTGAGATAGAGCTCAGGGTTTTATGTACCCTAGAGAAGCCTTTCACCAACTGAATCCCAGCCCTGCTCCACCTGCATTCTTTGAGGCAGAGTTCCTATAGCCCAGGATGGTCTAGAATGCACCATCTACCTATGTCTTTTTCCCCTAATGCTAGGATGAGGAGCATATGTCCTCCACACCCTTCTTTCCAGACAATGAACAAGCTCATGGTCTGGTTATCATATGTCCATGAGGGAGGTAAATAACACTCAGCCAAAACAAAGGCGCATTGCCACAGTCACACAGACGGCCTGGATAGATCTGACAGGGTCAGCACCAGTTTTGACTGCCACTACTAGAAGCAAGGTCGTCCAGTGCCAGGACAACCATTCATACAGCAAGGAATGAACCTGTTCCAAACATCCGAGGAGTGGGAGACCCAGAACCACATGTGTCAATGTGAGCATTTGGAAAATGGAGGTGGGGAAGCAGGGAAACAGCCAGAACTGGACACAGTTGCAGGGACCCAGGCAAAGAGGGAATATTGGGGGCAGAGTCCATGAGATGTCAGTAGGCAACAGGCCAGCTGGGGCTAGTGTGGGTACAGGGCTTCTAGTGTGGGTGTGAGAGGAGGAAATTAGGAATGGTCAGATTCTGATGCAGCATATAGGCGGGAAGGAGCTTAGACCATCTCAGTGCCATATAGGGACATTGTAGACACTAATGGGCGGTGTGGGGATTGTAGGGTCCCTTGTAGTGGTCTCTGCAGGTGTCAGGGGAGCATACAATGGCTCTGTCAGACTTATGACAATCAGGCAGGCACTGGGTGCAAGTGAGAATCATGGGACAAGCCCTGTGTGCAGCCTGGTTTTGGGACATTTCCAAGTGCCCCATGGACTGCAAAATAAAGGAAAAGGACACAGGGAAGCCAGCAATTCCCATGCACAGGACATAAATACCTGTAGATCTTTCTAGAATTTCCATAGACTATCTGTCACTAGTCCTCATTATAGAAGGCACCAACATTCTGCCCTCTACTTCAACTTGGTGAGACAGCTATTCTAACTCCAGCAGGAAGGCCTCAGGGAAGACAGTAAGAACTCGCAGGTGACCCCTTTTACTATTGAAACAGGGTCTTCCTATGGAGCCCAGAGTGGCTGTAGGATACTAATGCTCCTGCCTCACAGTGACTAGAATTCCAATCCACCCTCAAGAGCAGTTGATTCATCACTAGATCAGACTAAGGACATGTGAGGCCCCAGGGTGCTAGGATTACCAGGGTCCTAGTAAGTTTCTCCAGCCTAAATTACAACCTGAGTCGGTGCTGCTATTTGGGACACCGCCTGATGCCCAGTGACATCACACCTTGGAACTCTTTGTCAAACATAAGCTGTTATGGGAATGAAGTACCCACACAATAAAAACTGGTCTGGATACTCCTAGGTCAAGAATCCCCTGTTGGAAATGCCTTGGTCCGCATCACTTTACATTCTGGATCTTTCTGGCTTTTAGAAGATTTATAAATACAAAAGAGAGAGATGGGCATAGTAATTTAAGCCTGTGAGCCCAGTCATGGGAAACTGAGTCAGGGTGATGGAAGATTGTGAGTTCCAGGGCAACCTGTGTTTCAAGAAAAAAAAAAGGCATGGTGAAGATTCCACTCAAGTGGAAACCAAAAGGGTTTCACATGGGCCCTGCCATCCACTGGTCAGCACTCTCATCACCACAGCCACAGGGAGACACTGGGGAACATTTCCCACTGTCTCTCTTTGGGATGCAATCCACCCCATGATTCTATGTGAGGAATCCCCCAAAGGTTGCATCATGTGAGGGACCTAGAAAGTTCCAGGATTGGGAGAATTTAGGAGTTTATAATTAGGGACGATCTACAGCTGATGGTGGCTGACACAGGAGAGGAGTTCAGGTGTGGATTTGAGCCAGTAAAGGAGCTGTAGGTCGGGCAGAGCAATGAGAGGTCTAACAGCATAGCTGTTGAGATCCTTCAGATTAATTTGTCTTAAGAGCCTCATGCCATAGCCAAGGACAGGAGTAGATCTGACTATTGGGTGGCTGGGCTCACATAGCCCAACAGGTTTGGCCTTGCATCTGTGGGATTCCAAGTCTCTCCCTTTAGACACAGCCATGGTGAAGGTGTAGCAGTGAAGGTGCAGATGGCTTTGCAATGCTTGGCTTATGGTGTTGAGTACTTCATGCTCCACAGAGCTAGGAAATGTCCTAGAAGCCAGGGAGGCCGAGCCATGAGGAAGACAGGTCTCCAGGAGAGAGAAATGATAACCAAAGTCACTAAGAACTTCCTGAATCACAGTGTCTGTTAACCATATATTTTATTTACTTATTTTTATGGGCCTGAGTGTTTCACCTAATAAATGCTTGTGCACCATGTGGTATGTCTGGTGCCCATGAAGTCCAGAACGATTCCATTGAACTGCAATTACAGGCTAATAGGAGCCACCATGTGGGCACTGGGAACTGAACCCTGGTCTTCTGCTCTTAGCCACTAAACCAACCATCTCTTCAGCACCCCCCCCATTGTATTGTCATTAAGATTTAACCATTTGGCCTTCAGTATTTGAATTAATGCAGATGTGACAAGAGTTATAGTTAACATGATGGTTCAGGCATAGACAGGCAGGCATCTCATTGTATACAAAATATAAATTTTCTTTCTTTCTTTCTTTCTTTCTTTCTTTCTTTCTTAATTTCTTAATTTCTCTTTCTTTGTTTTACTCTTGGAGACAGTGTTGTTTTTGTGTAGCTGACCTGGAACTAGCTCTGTAGAGGAAGCTGGCCTAGAATTCACAGAGATCTGTCTGCCTCTGCCTCCCAAGTGTTAGGATCAAAGGCCTGTGCCACCACCACCACCACAAATCCTCCTGTTTTAAAGGAAAAATGTAGCCCTACATGGCAGCACGAGTTTAGTCCCAGTATAGACATTTTTCTAGAGTTAGAGTCTGAAGGGCTTGCTGCCTTCCCCTTTAGGCCTGGCTAACATGAGAGCTCCACACCTATGGGGTTTGCTTCATAAGAGTCTGGAGGATGAGGGTCACAGGCTGATATATCTGTGTACAGCAAAGGATGCTTGGTGAAGGTCAAGTGGGTACAGATCAGCAGGTAAAGGCTCTGCCACCCAGCCTCATGGCCTCAGTTTGATCATCTGGTGAAAGTAGAGAACTGAGTCCACATTGTGTCCTCTGCTCTCCATGTGCATATCATGGCACAGGAACACCACAAACTACATAAAATGTAAAATGCTGAAATGCTAAGAGAAGAGGCCTATGGTAGGCGCCTCCTACACCTGAGACTTCCAACCCCGAAAAGCAGGGGGTAGAGAGAGAGGGATGCAGAGTGCACACAGGTCAGGACAAGGCCATGTTACTGAAGCCTCCATGTGTGGTGAGCAGGCTCTGGGGCACCATGAGGGACATCAGGAGCTTCTGCACTTTGTAGAATTACAGGGTTCCATGTTACCTCACATGCCCATGATTTGCCCCCTACTGCAGGGAGAAGCCAACACCAGAAGCCTCCAGCTCCCAGCCCTGCTTTTGCCATGTAGCTTTATCCAGAAGAGCTTGGAAGTCCCTGGACCTGGAGTCTCAGGTGGTTGTGAGCCACCTGACCCTGGTGCTGGAGACTGAACTCAAGTCTTCTGCAAGAGCAGCAAAGACCTGTGCGCTGCCTGGCCCAGCCAGGGCTGTGAAATGGTGTTTATTTTCATGCTGAACAAGCCCAACAACAGTTTAGGTCCCTAGAAGCCACATAAACCTGGATGCAGTAGTGTCTGTCATCCAGCACTTCCCACAGGGAGATAGGAGCCTAAAGTGGACAGTCTCTAGGATTAGGGGGAAGGGCTAGCCTAGCATACACAGCCATGGAGGAGAGGTAGAAGGTGAGGACCTGTGCTCAGGTTGTCCCTGACCTTTACACAAGCACATGAGTACCTGTACTCACAGAAACGCCATACAGACATACGTGAGAAAAGAAATAAAACAAACAATATTGAAAATACAATATACTGGGGCTGGAGGGATGGCTCAGTGGTTAAGACCACTGACTGCTCTTCCAGGGGATCTGAGTTCAATTCCCAGCAACCACACTGTGTCTTATAACCATTTCTAATCTCATCTACTACCCTCTACTGTTGTGTCTGAAAACAGGGACAGTGTACTCACTCATATGGACAAAATAAATAGTTTTTGTTTTAATCCTTTTCTAAAAAAAGAAACTCTTCTGTGACACATGATCATTGTGTGATTCCAGATGTCCCTAAGTCAGTACAGTCCTATTGCTACATGGTCACCAGTTGTGCAGCCTTGGTTGTAGAGTGGCACAGTTGAAAAGTTGCTGGTCAGAGTGACCAGGCAGCCTAGAAAGCTCACCATGAGCAGAGAAGGCTGTGCTGTGTCCTAGTCCTCTACCCCACACTGCCACCTCATCCCTACGAATAGAGCAAAAAGAACAGATGAGGAATCTTCCAGGTTTCTTTCCTCTTTGATTCCTTATTAACCTAGCCCCTGTGCTACATGTAACCTTGTCACATCCTCTGTCCCATCCCTAAGCCCTCATACCTGTCAGATAAGACAGGGATCTTGCTTTGGGGGGAAGCTCTGGTCCCTCTCTGTCCTAAGAGGCTCTGAGCCATGGCTGAAAGAGAGTCCTCTCAGGATTGAGGGAAGTCCATAGCCCGTGCTCTGACTTCCAGGAAGGTTTGAGGAAGGTGGTCCTCTTCTTGTGGTGCCTCTAGTAGGAGCAGCCCACACTTGGGCCCAGCTCCCACTATCAGGAAAAGGCAGGTGGCTCTGGTCTGTGCACAGCTCCAGCGGAATGAACAGTGCATCTCTCCTCTCTCTCTTGCAGGAAGTCTCCAGCCTCTGCTGCAGGTGCTGGTCCCAGGACAAAGGAAAGGACAGTACAAAGTGAGGACTCCCAGGATCCTTTAAAAAGTGTCTGCATTGTCTTCATTAATGTTTCTGTTTAATTTTTATTCCATGTGTATTGATCTCATTGTAGGGGTGTGCATTCCAAAGCATGAGTTTTGAAGGTGGAGGAAAATCCATGGGAGTCACTTTATCCTACCGTGCGGGGTCTCAGGCTTTGACCCGGGTCGTTGAGTTCTGCTACAAAGAGCTTTCATGCTGAATTTCTTGCTGGAACTGAATTCAGGGAGATCAACTCATAGAGCCCAGATTGGCCATAAACTACTGATCATCCTGCCTCAAGTATTGCCATCTAGTTCATGAAAGGGTTGAGTTAGTGACACGAGGAACTGGGGATGGGCAGAGGTGCATGACTGAGGCTATCTCTGCTCAGTGGCATGCCTTTGGGGACTGATAGTTTTCATCACTGAGATGTCATTTGACTGCAGTGCTCCTCTGGAGAGAAGGAGTCTCTTTTGCCAGGGCATCAGGCTCTCCAGACAGGCCTGGAAGGTGGAGGTCTAGAGGCCAGGCCTGCATTCCTCTTCAGAAGCTGCATTGCCCACTCTGGACACTGCTATAGCACAGGGTCACATACTCAGTTCCTCCCTGAGACCTGCTGAGTCACATGCAGTTTGTGCTGAGAAGCAAACTGGGGTCTCCTGCAAGGGCAGTGAATGCCTCTCAACCACTTACTCATGCTTTCCTTAATTATACACTCGAAGTGGTGTGGGCATGACACATGTAGGGGTCAAACACAAATCAGGGGAGTTTTTTCTCTTTTTGTATCAGAGAGGGCCTAAGGATCAAACTCCAGCCCTCAGGATTGACAGTGATGCCTGGACCTGGTGGGTTCTGGGTAGGGGGTGAGGGTTTAGTCCTAGGAATGGAGCCCAGGACCTCACACATGCTAGGCAAGTGCCTAATCACTGAGCTACAGCCCCAGCAGATGTTGGTTTGCTTGTTTATTAAGTTGACAAGGACAGAACTTGGGCCCTCACCATGCCAAAGGAGCAGCCTATCACTTAGTGGCCCCAGCCTGGTAGTCTTGTTTGGAACCTCTGCTATGTTTGCATGCTGCCTGAGCTTATTAATATAGCCACATCCTCAGGGTGACAAAAACTTCATGGAGACTCCCACTGTCAGATACCTGAAGACAGGTTTCAAAGAGAACAGGTAACCAGTGCAGAAATCTCACAGTGTTCATGTGAACTACATGGAATAGAAGTCCTAGATGACAGAATGCTCAGAACACTGGTGTCCCCACTGTTGGAAGTAACCAGGACCACAGATCCCAGTCTTTCATCACACCTGAAGACCCCTAGCTGGCACGGTGGCACATACTTCTCATCCCAGCACTTGGGAGGCTTAGTCAGGAGAATCTCCTCAGAAGAGGAGTAGGAGGACAGCCTGAGCAACCCATCAGGTGTTACCTGCAGGTCTAGTTCCAGACATAATCCTAGCATGCGGACATCCCCGGCCATGCAGGGAAAGCAGCACGGCACACCAGAAAGCCAGTGAGGCCCATGTTGGTTGACTCGGCAGCTACTTGTTAGCCATAAGGACCAGGGCTCAGAGTGCCCAGAGGCTGTAAGACTGAGGGTTCCAGGACCCAGCAGCAGGCCAGATGGTCTCAACCTGGACTCACTACTGAAGAAGGAAGGAGCCCTGAGTCCTGGGCCAAAGCTGTTAGTAGCCCCATGACCTGGGCTGCTGGTGGCTGCTGGGGTCAGGAGCGGTGTCTTCGTGGGGTCCTGCTGGGTGAGAGTGAAGCAGAGTTTCTGGAGGACAGAGAGGGAGCAAAACAGAACAGGAATCCAGTGTAGAGATCTTCAAGTGTTTGTGTGATGCAGAGCTAGGAAGTGGGTTGCAGGGGCAGGGGAGCAGCAGGCTGTGTCTGTAGAGCTGAGTCAGCCCAAGGGCGGAGTTGTCAGAGCCCAGCAGCATGGGGTAGGAGAGTATCTCAGGGGAGGGGCTCCTGTCCCTCCAGGGCAGTCTCCATCAGAGACTGAAGGTCTGGACCTAGGAGATGAGGGGAATTAGGGATGAGGGAGAGACTGGAGAGTTGTGGGAAAAGAATGCACCTAGGAGTGAAGCAGGGCCCCCAATGTGGGATGGCTGAGGCCTGACAGACTTGGACCTTGCTGATCCTACATTAGTCCAGGCCCGAGGGCCCAAGCTCCAGCAGCCAGAAAGGAAGCCAAAGTGTCTGAGGAGGCCTGCATCAGATTGAGTCTCATGAGGGTCCCACCAATAGCCAAGGCAGGATTTGTTGAAAGCAAGATTGTGGGCATAATTGTCCTCACCTCGGAAGGGAATAGGTGGCCATGGCTCTCACAGGTACTGACGGTGCAGGGACAGGAGACCTATGGACTGACCTCACTGCCACAGGGCGGCTGAAGGCTCTTCAGTTTGTGGTTGTATTAACCTGGTAGCTTCATTTCTTGAGAAGCTTGGGTGGATGAGGTGTAGCAGATCAAGGTCCAGCTGAGAGGAGGAATCTAGAGTGTTCCATGGTTGGCAAACAGGTTCTGAGATCTGGCCTGTGCACTCAGGCCAGTGTGTCTGTTTGTCTTAGCTGCAGGCTCAAGAGGGTTGAACTTACCCAGGATCAAACACCACATGTGCCCTGTGTTTTCCAATCTTTCTCATGGTTGCAAGCTCTGGGCGAACTCACATGGACTTTGCCATCATTCCCTGAGCTCTAGATGACTCGGATGGATCATGGAGAGAGCTCTAAACCTATGCCAGCACAGCAGGGACATCATGGCAGCATCCTCTAGGGTGCCAGGACTGGATTTTTTTTTCTCTCTCTCTGCTGATACAAGTAATAAGACATCCTATAAAACAAGGCCAAGCCTTCCTAGAGCTGAAGCCCAGAACACACAAGACTCCCCAGGGATGGGCCCATCTAAGAAGGTGTGGGATGTTTTGTGGCTTAGGTTGTTTCACGGTGAGAGAGAAGTGTCTAAGACGCACACATGTAGCTGCTTAGGAGATGGAGAGGTCATGGCATCCCCTAGATCTGATTCTGCAGATGACTGTGAGCATCCAGGTGGGTGCTGGGAACTGAACTCTGGTCCTCAATCACTGAGCCATCCCACTGGCCCCTGGCTGTCCCTTTCTAGAATGTTTCTGTATTTCCTCCTACTTGATGCCTTGATGCTGGCTCCTAGCCCAATGGCCTACATACAAGATGAATTCTATAAATGTCTTATAAACACTAAGTATCCTGTGAAGGTTACTAGTGCCCTGTGCCTAACAGGAAGGCTGAGGAATCTAGTCTGCAACAAAGAGAAGGCCAGGAGCTTTTCCTGTCATTCAGCATGAAGGGCCAGTCCTGCTTTTCACTGAAGGGTCCTGGTTATGCTCTGGGTCTTCCTGGTGCAGCAGTTGTATCCTATGACAAACGATGTGTCTCCTGCAGGAGGAAGAGTGGTCGAGTCACAGTACCTGCAATATGACAAGAAAACGAAAAAGGTGATGAAGTCCTTTACTCCCAGAACCACTGGGAGTGGGTGAGGTGGAGGGCAAGTAGGGAGACAGCGGAATCCTGAAGGACACTGTTGGGACCTTTGCCAGGTGCCTCTGTGACATCCAGGCTTGGACACAGTGATGAGGCTGGGTAGTCTAGTATCAGCATCTGTCAGTCTCCATCGTCTATGGCCCTGCACCTCCTCACTGCTCCTCTGGCTTTGGGGACCTCTATTTTGCCAAGCCTTTTCTTCAGGACAATTCCCTGGATCATCCAGGTGGCTCCTGAGAGACAGGCACTGACAGCAGACATTTGGTATGAATCGCAGTCAAAATTGTCATGGGGCTTTTTGCCATCCTACCCCGAATGCTGTGAAAGGCCCCACTTTGGTGGTGTTCACTTCTGGAATGTCCTGTGTGATATTTTCAGCTGTGAATAACAAGGCTAGCAGTTTCTACTGCTGCCCACACAGGCCTCCAGCACCCTGAAAGCTGCAGTGCTCACCTAGAAGGGAAGCACATTCAGGACAGGGCGTGCCCTGAGGAGCTCAGTCAGCTTCCTGGTCATCCCTGCAGTGACCCTCACCCCTGCAGTGTGTGGTCATCCCTGCAGTGACACCTCACCCCTGCAGTGTGTGGTCATCCCTGCAGTGACACCTCACCCCTGCAGTGTGTGGTCATCCCTGCAGTGACACCTCACCCCTGCAGTGTGTGGTCATCCCTGCAGTGACACCTCACCCCTGCAGTGTGTGGTCATCCCTGCAGTGACTCCTCACCCCTGAAGTGTGTGGTCATCCCTGCAGTGACAACTCACCCCTGCAGTGTGTGGTCATCCCTGCAGTGACACCTCACCCCTGCAGTGTGTGGTCACCCCTGCAGTGACGCCTCACCCCTGCAGTGCAGGCCTTTGGGCCTGTGGCCTTCAGGTTCCCGATTATCTGTTAAACTCATTTATAATCCGAATATTTTGTGTTAAGCCTCTGCCTGGACTGTACCCCAAGAAGAGTGGCGGGGGTTCAAGGGTTTCTGGGGCAGCATCTGGCAACCAAGCCTTAGAGAAGGGATTCTCACATCACCCTGCAGGCAGATTCCCATAATTATCCCTAGTCCATTTAAGCTGCTGCTGAAGATGCCTTGAAGGCGTAGCCACAGCGCCCCCGTGTGTTCAGAGGTGATGTTTTCGTTCAGGAACCCTGATGCTGAGTCTTCTCCTAACCCAGCAGGCGGTCCCTGCATCAGGCTGGAGGTTTGAGTTTCTGTGTTGTCCTGATAACACCTGCTGTTTCCTCCTGGGGCACAATGGATCTCAGAAGCTCTGGGCCAGTCTCACTGGTTGAGGATCCTTGCAAGGCCTCATCTCCAGTTCCTGAGGGAAGGTGTAGGGTAGGAGAACGCCTGGATTTGAATTCAGTGTTTTCAGATTTCAGGATTGGATGAGGGGTACTCAGCGTGTGCACGTGTCCATGAGTCTGTATGCATGCACATGCAGGCCAGGGATGGACACCAGCAACCTTCCTCAGTCACCCTACGCCTCTCACACAAACAAACTCTCACAGAGAAGCTGTGGCTCACAGATGAGTCTGGTCAGGCTTAGAGTCCCAGAGATTCTTCTGCTGTGCTTCAAAACTTTGAATGTGAGTGTGTGTGTGTGTGTGTGTGTGTGTGTGTGTGTGTGTGTGTGTGTGTGTGTGTGAGAGAGAGAGAGAGAGAGAGAGAGAGAGAGAGAGAGATTTTTTACCAGCTTGTGCAACCATGCATGCACATATGGATGCCAGAATGAAATATCAGGTATCTTCCTTTTGGAACTGGGTCCTAATCAACTATCAGCTCTCTATATCTCAATATCTAGCAGAAGTCCCAGCGTGAGCATTGCCAGGGCAGACACATGCTTGGCTGTCAGGCAGGCAAGAGGCAGAGATCTTGTTCTATTCTTCATGGTTAATGCTCTTAATGCCCTTGAGGACCTGGCTGATACCTGCCTGGAGACGGCTGGATCAGATGCTGGCCTAGACATCCAGGGCTATTGATGATGGATGTCCAAAGTGGCCCTCATTCTTGGCAAAATTCTCTCTTCTAGTCTAAATGTGCTTGGGTGTTTAATGCAAGGACTGGGTTTTAGTTTTCCTCTTCCATCCTGCTGTCTTCTTGTTTTCTCCAGCGGGTTGCCTGCCCTAGTGATGAAGGAGAAGTGTGTGAACCACAACACCACCCTCCATGCTTCTGCTTGCTGGTCTGTGGTATCTGTCGACATAGAACCGTTCCTGTGGTGGTCCTGTTGCTGTTTGTGAGCTTTGAGGATTTACGCCAGTGTAGGAATGTGCATAGTCATCCTGGGAACACCACAGGAAGTTGGTCCCCAGGTTTCAGCACATGGAAGCACAGGCCAGAAGAGATGCCCAGGTGTTGAAGGAGGTCCAGTAGATGTGCTGTTAGTTTCCTGTGTCTGAGGCATGATTGTCCCTTGCTTAATAAAATGTATACACAAAACTCTGTAAGTGTCCCACTGACCTCTGAGAAAGAACATCAATGGGAAGATGGCTTTGACCTCTTAACTCTCTGTTCCTGTCCTCATAACAGGTTTCTGTAGCAGCCAAAGGAGAGAAGCCACCTGAGGGAAGGAAGTCCAAGACAGTGCCTAGGAGCAGAAGTAGAGTCTGGCTGCAGAGGGGACAAGTGGCTGGGTATAGGGACTCTAGGATCAGAAAAGAGGCTGCCTGGCATCTCCCACAGCAACGAAGACAGCCACACATAGTCATGCTCAAAGGCCAGTCTGATCCAGACAGTCCCTCATTTCCCAGGCGATTATAGATGGTGTCAGGTAGCAGTTGAAAACTGGCCATCCTGGGGTCTCTGTAAGAAAGGGCGTGATTCAAGTGTTTATTAAAGTATCATGGCATCGAGACTTTATGAGGGTAGAGCCATATGTCCGCAGAACGACTTGCAGATCCAGAGAGCAGGGAGGGAATAGCCAGGAGCTCCTGCTTGCTGCTGCCTTAGGGGTTCTACAGAAATCCCAGTGGCACTTGGGAAGTGGAGGCAATATCAATTCGGGATTTTGGCCACATGGGGAGATTGAGACCAGCCATGTGCTGTGGCATCAGGAACATTGACCAGCGATGACAAAATGGAACATAAAACACTGGTTGCTCAGCTTTGATACTGCTGACTGCTGACATGGCCAGGGGCCATCTGGTTCACCAAAGGCTCAGCCAACAGTTGTCTCTCCACTCACCAAAAGTCAAAGAGTGGCCCAGCTCCAAAGCCAAATGTGTGCCCACATTGCAATGGCTCCGGTACTGTTTCACCTCAGCTGCAGAGATCTCAGGATCCATGAGTGTCCAGCTCGCACATACTCGAAAGAGACAGTCTTAGGGGTCTTAGGTAGGACGGAGGGTGGTGAGACTTTGCCTCACAGCTCAATGGCCCTGACCTTGGCATTGTTTGGGCACAAGAGAGCAAAGTGATGAGGACAGAAAACCTGCAGACTACCATGCTGGAAGGGCATGACTAACACTGATTGATCGCATCCATGTAACTACTGAAGCTTTTTCTGCTCTCTGTAGTGGTGATGACGTCAAAATCTTACTGAAAACCATGCACACCCGGTTTAGGTTGTATTAAAGTAGCCCACGATTTCAGTGTTCCCTGCAAGGTGCCATGGGACAGTAGTAGCATGAGTCTGCATGCACATCGACACATTTCACTAGTGACTACACACACACACACACACACACACACACACACACACACACTTTACTGACATGGTGCACATTCTTTGCACACAAGAAGAAAGTGAGCAGTAATGAAAACACACCAATAATGGAATTGATGGAGGGAGCTGTGGGGAAGCTGGGGCTTAGAGTTACTTAAAGGCCCTATGCAGGCTCTCCTTTTGTTGGAGGAGAAACTTCAAGTGCAATGTGGTTCTTTATTTTCTTTCTCTAAAGCACAGAGGGCTAGGGTGGAACATAGGGCTTTGAGCATGTTTGGCAAGTACAGTCACACTGAATTAAATCCTAGGGCTGGAACCCTATTAATCTTCTACAGAATTACAGAGCAGCCTGGATGAAGACTCTCAGCTGAAAAGGTGGACATCTCAAGACAGGCACTGGACAATGTCTGTCAGACTTGACTGAAGACTGGAAATGGTTTGCTATCTCATAGGAAAAGAAGGCCCCTCCTACCACACTGTACTCTAAGGACAGTTTATTCAGGTTAGGATGACATGAACTATTGTCTCAGGTCACAGATGTCAGCACAAAGTATCCAAGGTATTGTATGCCAATGGCAGCATTAACAGAACAAAGCACACAGTGTCATGAAGACATAAATTATGAGTTTGTGTAGCAAGACCCAGGCCTCTTCCAGGTTCTTAGATAGTAACTGAGAACCTCAAATACGGTAGTGATGTGATAGTGTGGGGTGAATCTAGTTACAACTAGCTTCTATTGTGACACAGATGACTCTTTTTGTGTCATGGTCAGCTTATAATGAATGACTAGACCTAAGCATGAGAATAACCAAATACTACATTGCTTCTCTAGCTGCTGAGCTTTTAAAAGCCCTGGGGTGACAGCAAGCTTTTGTGGACATACTGGATTGGTTATTCTGTACTTTAACTCTCTGAGTCACCTCCACTCTAAGTAAGTTAGTTCAATTCCATAAATTGGAAATCTATCACCTGGAAAAAAATACATTCTCAATACGATCCCAGATTGGCCATGGAAAAAAGGGTAGTTTGAACTGTCCCACCTAGGTTCTGGGCTTGCACAGGCCTACTCTCCAAAAGAAACCTGTGTTCACAGATGTAGGCTGCATTCACTATGGATGCTCTTGAGGATCCTCCCTAAACTGCTTAGATTAAAATAATTTTCCTGCTAACAATCAAAAAACTCATTATGTCAATGGCCTACAGGAAGCTAGTTTCTATTCTGTATTTTATCAGATGTGCATAATACATATGGTCATCATTGATAATAGGTGAAAGTTAATCTGCTCTAATATGGACACTAAGTGATGCTGGAGGATGATCCTGACCCACAATGAGCAGTGGGAACACCAGAGCCCTGTAGGGATGCCTGGCAACCTAACACATTGAGCACGCACAGCTCAGTAAGTTACCTGTGAATACACATCTCCTGAGATCTCTCTATTTAATTGTAGGTGATCTTGTCCACCTAATACAGCACCTCATGTGGAATAACAAAAGCCACCTGCAGGAGCTGTGGTGATGACTCACAGGTTAGAGCATCTGCTGCTCTCTCAGAAGAACCACATGGACCCTAACAATTGGGTAAAGCATGTCAGTGATTACATCATAAAGTGTGTGTCCGAGAACCAGCCACATTCTCCACACAAAAGACACTGTCACACTGGGTACCCCTTGGTGACTTTGAATTCACTTATTAGCCCAGGCTCCATGGAACATGCAGAGATCCATCTCTAGCTGTCAGTTCTAAGTCCACAGGAGGGGACAGAACCCTTGAGTAAGAATGATGGTCTTAAGAGTCAAGAGATAGAATTCAATTTTTATTCATAACAAATACATTTTGACAACAAAACAGGATTAAAATGAATAAAAATATTTAAAAAATTTGAAAGTGAAAAACAGTAACAAGAACATATAAATATGAAACAACAAAAAGAAAACTTCAATTAAAATCATAACAAAAATATTTCTAAACAGCACATTCTTAACGAACATTTAGAAGCACAGATGTATTGCTGTTTCTCCTCTAGCACACATAATGAAAGGCGGTCCCCCAAGTTGTCTCTCAAGTGCTGTTTTCTGAAGAAGAAAGTGAGTAAGACCTCAATCAGACAGGCTGCCTTAGTGTTATATAAATTTAGGGTCTCTAAGAAATGACAAATTAACTCTGAGGAAGAATACTCATCCAAAAAATGTTGTTACCGTTCAGGATGTTGGTCATCAGGGACTCCTGAGAAAGCAACTTATTCTTCAGGAAGCTCTCTTACTGGGGTGTGTCCAATTCCAGCTCTCTTGCACTTTCTGAGACCTGGGAGAGGAAGGCAGTTTTTCAGACACTGATTTGGTGGGGAAATGCAAGCCAGCTGTCAGAATGCTGCCTTCTACCACCTCAGTTCTATTGGACAGTCGACATGGACCTTTTAACTGATATCATTGTTGCTAACTCTGCAGGCAGGGCAAAATCTCCAGCAAGCCTCACAGTAATGTGGGCTGCCAATCTGGGACCCAGACTTATACCAGTGCAAACCAAGAACAGGGCAATGGGAAGAGACCTCATTGGGTTGCAGGAAGAAAGGAGATGTCCATATGTCACCAAGGTTAAAGCCAATGACAAGTACTAATTTGACATTTGCACTTGGTTCTTATCCCAAAGGTGCTTCCTACACAAGAGGTCACATGACCACAGAGTGTCATTTGTCAAAGAACCAAGAAATTGTTCAAAACTCTACATAGTTTCCAATGTATCACATGGATATGCAATAATGAGGTATGTTATTCATCTGTCATCATTTCTATACTGCAGCTTCAAAAAGAACAGCAAAATATGCTTGCACAATAATTCGGTTTCTGAAAAGTGTTTAACTTCCCAGAATACTTGTGCATAGGCAGAGCAATGAACAATTCCATTACATGAGGTGGTTGGCTGGTTGTGAGTGTAAATTAGAAAGGTGGTAAGAGAAGCAAAGATGTATCAAATTGGCAAATTTTATCAGATATTGTTAAGCTAACACATCTGCTCGTCCCTACCAGATGATGCTGGGTTGCTGGTTTCGTTGATGGTCTTTATCTTCTTGTTGAAGTCAACCAAATATTTCTGGTTCAGTGCACAATCAAGATGTACCTCCTTGCTCTCCTGCTTCAGTGGGACCAACTTCTCCCTACATGTGTTCTCCATCAGGAGCTGGCTGAGCAGGTTTCTGGAAAAACAGTCTGCATAGTAAGATCATGCTGACCCTTTCTCCCATTACTACTCCCAAGTCGCACTAACTCTACCAGGTCCCAGATACCCATGAAGACTTAATAAAATACATCTCGATACATATAAGGCTGCTGCACAAACCACAAAGAGTTAATTCGGGGAAGAATAAATTGTTTGTTTGGCCTGAGCACCAATTAGTGTCCACATCTCTCAAAAAGAACATGGATCTACAACTATCCATGAAAGCCCAATGCATGGGGGCAACATCAATTAGTAGTGGGCCAACACCCTCAAAGGAGGTCAGTAGAACCAAGAGAAGGTCATGCTAACCATGTGGTCCATGCACTGAGTGTTGTAAAACCTGGTATGACCCCAGAGGCCCAGGTCAGCCTAATAACCTTCTGCTGACTTCAATCAGTACTGTTCTATCTAGAGCCTTCTGAAGATGCCTAGACAATCCTGGGATGAGTAACAGTCTTTTGTGGAACTGAGAACTGAGTCCTAATGACCCTGGCACACTGATGTGTAAACAGCACAAGAGATAGATTCATAGCTGAAGACCGTCCAATCCAGAACAAAGAAAGTCAGAAATGGCCATTCCATAGGTGATAGCCTTTCTGACCAGGACTTACCTAGAGAAGGTGATCTCCTTCTTCAGTTTATGGTTGTTCTCATGGATCTCAGTGTTCTCCATCTCTAAGTTGTGCAGAACTGACATGACCCCCTCCTCCATTCTCTCCAGGTCTTCATAATATGGATTTGGCCTGAAGTGTGGCCTGGCCCCAAATGATAGATTACAATGAACATCGGCATTTAGGAATATATGAACTCAGGGTGGGTCCTATATTACCCCAGGCTGCTGCCTGGATCTTCCAGCACTCAGTCACCTGCCTAGCAAGTACAGAGACTCACCATAAACTCACTGCAATTACAATATTGCAAAGCCACCAGCTGTCAAGGGCTTTGCAAATGCACACTGGGCACTCACTCTCCCTGACTTTATCCCTGAATTCTTCATTCAGACCACAAGTTCTGCTTTTCAATAAATGGAAGCAGATGAGTCCATTTTCCATCTCACTCCTCAGGAAGGGTCAGGTTCTGAATCTCCTCTATATGGGAGGTGAGGTTTACACAGGGTGGTTAGGGAGGCACAGCTTTCTAGAACCCAAAACCTTAATAGGATAAGATGAAGGTGACCTTGCAGACCCAGAAATGAAAGAAGAGCATTTGGAACGATTCATACCTGTTCTTCATGGATCTCTCTGTCAGAAACCTCAGGCGATCTCTCAGGTCATTTCTCTCCTTGGTAATGAGTTGCAGCTCTTTAATCAGCCTCTCCTTTTCATTCTTGGCCTGATTCTTGCTTAGGTCAGTGCCAGGGGAAGATGTTTCTCTCACAGCGTCTGTAGGTAGAAGAACACAAGTGAACCTGCATGGGGAGAACTCATAGTGTTCATAGACCTCAATGAGGCCTAAACAGGAGAACAAGCCAGGAACCCAGTGTCACTGCTAGGCAATTGGTCTATGCTTAAGAAGCCTCCTCAGTGGATCTCAGTTCTCCCACTACTCTATAGAGACCAAGAGATGTAAGCAGCCAGGTGTTCCCTATGCCGGACATCACGTGCTTACATGTACCACGGAGATGGCTTCTCCAGGATTATTATCAGCTGAACAGGGTACAGCTTGGTTTCAGGACCCTCACCCCTGTGGTTTCAGAACTCAGATGATAAATTCACCATCCACAAGACTTGAGTGATTGGAGACACTCAGATGTCCTACCCTGATACTCTAGGCCAACAACTTTGGATTTAAAATGCATTTCCAGGGAGGACATGGTCAACAGACTTATCAGTTCCCCTATTTGAAATACCAAATGCCCCAGAAGTGTGAATAGGTTACAGGCTGAATCTTGATCTACACGTTCCAAATAGTTTTGGTATTGTAGAAACATGTTTGTAACACACATCTCTAATATATAAAGCTAACGATGACCCTGCAATTAGAAGAAATCAGAGGAGGTCTAAGAACATAAGGTTATTGCCTGGAGCACAATTCTCCCCCTGTTCCTACTGTCAGATATCCACTGTATTTAAAGAAGCAATGATAGTGAAATACATTGCTGCCCTGTCTAAACTGAGAAAAGGTGGACCTTCCGTAACTCCTGATGGTGTTATTATATCAATGTAACAGAACAAATGAACTGAAAAGTAAAGACCAGAAGTTCACAGTATAATAGCATTGGCCTTATCATATCCTCCCAGTGGGGATGGGGAAACTAAAGTTCTGAAATCCTTGACTTTCAAGAGTTGTGATATTCATGGAAATTCAATTCCTTTTCAGATGCTCCCCTTGTTGTGGCCCATTGGTAGAAAGGTCAGTTTAAGCCTGCAGCCCCCCTGACAGGAAGGTCAAAATACACTGCCCAGAACTTACTCCACATTCCCCAGAAGGGCTGTCTTTGTCCATCATTACTTTGAGACGAAAGGCCCGACTCCTTCACTCTAGTCTCTCCACAATCGACGTTCCCCCTCCCAAAACGCTTGCGAAGACGGGAAAACATGTCTTAGCTTGTAACCGCCAGACTCAGACTGAGAGAAACTAGGGCACTGGTTGTCACTACAACACTGGTGACATCACAGAGGATGCCAAGAACTCTCTAGGAGATAATAGAATGTCCAAGAAGGGACAGCTGATGTCATGGGGAACAGACTTTGCCTCCCTGCTAATAATCTCCCTGTATTGAGCATAAGCAGAGGTGCCCTTTCCAGGAGACTTTCCTGGGGCAGAGCCACTGGGAATCTCCTGCTTCCAAAGCCAAATTTTCCTCAAGGCTTGATTATAAAAACCTTAGTGATTCTTATGCATCTAAATGAATGTTTCCTTCCAATCTTGCCCAAAAAATGTCTCATCCTAACTCAAATTGTCCTCATTCACCAATGTTAGCCATTAAAACTTCCTGAGATTTCACACCAGTTTGAATATGCACTCAAAAGTTCTCTTGTCTCATTATGTACAGGTGCTTTAAATCACATCAAGAAATAGTCTGCATGGTAGGTTACAACATGGGTGTGTATTAGGGGAACACTCATGAAGTCATGTGCTTAGCAATCGACAATTGCCAAGAAATTCCTTAGGAGAAAGAGTTGACGTCTTTAAGGTGCTAGGCAAAGTGTGGAGACCAGTTGGCAGAGGAAAGCGCAATATTGGAGCCACCAGTGAAGGGAACCTCATGCTGCTTGTGGGGTTCTCCTCTCTGCACCAATGTCGCCAAAGGAGCACTGCTCACAGGCCTGAGTAAGATATACCATGAGCTTCTGTCAGAAAAATAAAATAGTCAAGAGATATAGGGGGTGCACATAAACATCTAAAATGAGGCTATAAACATCATTAAGTGGATAGAGCAAGGTCCCAGCACCTGTACACTGGGAAATGGCCACCCTGCCAAACACAAAGCATCTATAATAGTGAAAAATGAATACTTTATAGAATGCACCCACTAACACTGATTGATCACATCCATAGTACAAATTTTGGGGGCAAATGCATGGCCTTAACTATCTTTGTCTCAACTTATATAGCAAAAAATAAGAAAGAAAGAGAAAAGAAAAAGTCAAAACAAAAAGCTCAAGCTTCTCATATGAGGACATTACAGGAAGTGTTATATGGTGAGTCAGTTCTGATTGGGCCATTTTAGATAGAACAGTGCATAGTGACCCTTAATGTGATGAGTCCTATATAAAGCTTTTTGCAATATTGGAATTTTAACAAACCTCATCCAGAACGTACAGAAGAGGCAAGGATGTGATCACCATGTCCTTGCTCTCTATCAGGTTATTTTTCTGCGTCCTTGATTGTCAGGCATAGAACAGCAACAATCTGAAATACCTGGTAGACATGGGAAAACATGGTTAAAACTATAGTTTTGGGTTACACACCTCAACTGTCAAAGCTAATGCTGTCCTCACAGTCCTTGGAGGCCACTCTTGTAAGCCTATGTATTGGAAAGTGGAAGGAGGTTTATCTGAGCTCAAAGAGAACCTGGCCAGCCAGGGAGAGGGCAACATGTGATACTTGAGACCCTGTCTAAAACCAGCACAGAAACCCACACTTCATTCAAAGCATCATCTATGAATTCTCGATTATCTACCATTCTCTCCCTACCAGTCGTTCAGTTTGGAATGGTAGAAAAAAACTGGAACTGATCTTTCTATTCTAAGGACCTTGATCTCTATTTCCTTAGGTCTACATTAAGAGTGCATACAAATGGATATCACCATCTGAACATCTTAGTATTATCTACTCTGTATATCTAGCCTAATACTGTGCCTATGACAATCTCAAGCTTCCTTGAGTGTTGTTGCCCCATCAAGAAGTGTGATGTACTGAGGCCAATCCCCAGGGATCCTTTCAAGGGGTTAGAAGTAAGTCATCAGAGATACTGCACTTCTTTGTTCTTAGATTAAATCAAGTTGACACAATGTGAACCTGGTGGGCTATTTGACCATACATCTTTCTCCCAGTCCCACCTTTCTGAGTTCAGTCCATGGCAGAATTCATGCCCCATCATCCTAGATATTGAGTTTAGTGATATGTAATTATTATTATAAAGCTATGTATTAAATTTTGTCATGTAAATATTAATGGTTTTCACAGTCTTCTTAGATTAACTGTCCTAGTTTTGTTAATTTATGTCCTGTGTTCTCTGGTATTTTATCCTTCCCTTCAAACTAAAGTATTCCTTTTAGGATCCTCTACAGAGCTGTCTTACTGGTTATACATATTGTGTTAAATTTATTTTTAGTGTGCATTAGTCAGCACAGTAGCTGGGCAGCTGCCTGCCCTCCATGGTATCAGATCTACTTTCCAAACAATAACGCTCAACTCTTACTGACTGTGTAGCATCTTGGCTGCTCTTTGTTCCACTTGGACAGCCCTCAGGACCAGGCTCTCCTCTCTCTTAACCATGGCTGCTGTCCTCTTCCTCTCTCCTCTCCATCACATCTGTTCTTCCTTTATTCTTTGGCAGCTTCTTCTTCCTTCTTCCCTCCTCATGATCCTCTCTAGCAAAGCCCTCAGAAACTCACCTCCCCCATCTGTCTGCTGTGCAGCTGTTGGCTGTTGGCTTCTTTATAATCACAGTTAACTGGGAGCAGGGTCAGTTATTTGGGGTTAACCAGTCTTGAGTTCTACAAATTAGCATTAAATACAAGCAGCATTAGGCCAATCCACTACAGGGAATTCTTTTGGTTTTGCTTTGGTTTAATTTTTCTTTTACCTTTTTACTATTTATTTTATTTTTGGCTATTTTATTAATTTGTTATTTTATTTATTTATATTTCAAATGTGGCCCCCTTTCCAGTATCCCCTCATTAAACCTTATTTCCCATTTCTGCTCAGCTTTGCCTATGTGACAGTGCTCCCCCAACCACGCATATCCATTCCCACCTGACACCTCTAGGATCCCGATTTGGTGGGCAACAGGTTTCACCAGAGCCAAGGACCTACCACTGCATTAATGCCAGGTAAGTCAATCAATCGGCTTCTACACAGTGACCTAGAACCATAGACCCATTCTTGTATACACTTTGGCTGGCAATTTGGTCCCTAGGAGCTGGGGGGTTGGTGACAGAGGGGTTGGTTAGATATTAAAGACCAATGATTGCTGCTTTCTCTTCTTTTTCTGGTTGTAGGTGAAATTATGTTTGTGTGCTTCTCTTTTTTGAAATTATTGGAGAGATGATTAATTTCTTGGTTTTTCTTGGGTATAGTTTAGCTCATTGTCTTGGAGTTTTCCTCCTATTATCCTCTGTTATGCTTTCTTAGAGAAAAATATTGTTTAAATTTGGTTTTGTCATGAAATATCTTGGTTTCTCCATTTATGGTGATTGAGAATTATGCTGGGTATAGGAGCCTGGGTCTGCATTACATCTGCCCAAGATTTTCTGGCTTTTGGAGTCTCTGTTGAGAAGTCTGGTGTAATTCAGATACGTCTGAATTCATTTGTTACTGGATATTTATACCTTACCCCTTTTAATATTCTTTCTTTGATCTGTGCAGTTAGGGTTTTAATTGTTATGTGAATGCAGGAATATTCTCTGGTCTGCTCCCATGTGTCAGCTTCTATGGCAGTGATTCTCAACACTCCTAGTGCTGCAAACCTGTAATACAGCTCTTCATGCTGTGATGACTCCCACCATCAAATTATTTCATTACTACTTCATAACTAATATTGCTACTCTTATAAGTCATAATATGCAAGGTATCTGATATACAATCTTTGTGAGTGGTCGTGCCCCACAGGTTGAGAAACATTGCTTTATATACTTTTTTTTTTAAAGAGAGGCCTTCATCTAAGGAGGACCTGATGCAGGTGTGAGAGCAGAGACACCCTGACGTAGTGACAAGTTTAGGAGGCCCAAGGCTGCTTGCCTTAATGGCAACAGAGATTCCTGGCTGAAGGCACAATCTGAAATCACTGTCCCCAGGACATTTCTTACCTCAGTTTTCCCTCATTAAAATGTGTGTCTGCTTGGACATGTCTGTCCAGGAAGCCAGTCCCTGTAGTCTCTGATAAAGACAGAATGCTAAAGGCAAGAATGTTTTCCCTCTGTTGGCTCCCAGTCACTTCTATAGAAGTAAGTTCAAATCCCCCGTGGGTAAATGTGTGTCTCTCACATAATGTGTGAGACTTGAAATGTCATCCATTTGAGTTGACAAAAACCAACTCTCACTTCAGATTTACAGCTGACCAACACTTAGTTTCAGGAGAATGAAGAAGCTGGCCAGGCCTGCAGAGTCAGATCCCCTCCCTGCCTGGGACAATCCCACCCACAGTAGACTGAAGCTTCACCTAGCAGCTGTTATCAGAAAAAACTGACCTTAAAATTCTGAAGTC
>NC_046170.1:14803643-14862163 GCF_011064425.1 Rattus rattus | reverse complement strand
GTTCCTACCCTTGCCTCTTACCATCAGGTTGTCTCTGGTGTTAGCTTGTCTTGCTGTTTCTGACAGTGGTTTGACCCTCCTATAGGCCTGTGTATCAGCACTCCTATGGACCTGTTTTCCTCTTTTCTTTCAGACAGTTCTGGGAACAGAGCGCTCTGCTCTCAGTTGTGTAGTCACTCCTGGTGGCTGACTGTCAGCTCTAGGTGCAAGTATGAACCGGAAGGGTCCTGCCTCTGACTGCTCCAAGTCTCTGTGCCCAGAGAGCACAGATGACACTAGGTGATTTCCTCTTGGGTCAGGAATGTGGGCAGAGAATAGTCTCCTTTGATTTCTCAGGCGTGTCACTTCTCAGTGTCCAGCTCTCTCCCCCAGGGGATTTGGGTACAGGGAGCTGTTTGACTGGTTGAGTTCAGTTCCAGGCACAGACCTGGACTGCAGGTTCCTGCTCTTGACAGCTCCTATATTCCTGTGTCCAGAGGCACTGTGCAGTTTCCTCTTGGGCCGGGGATGTGGGCAAAGGTGGGCAGAAGTGGGAGTCTGTCCTGCTGTCTCAAGATTGTCTGCACTTCTGGGTGTTCAGTTCTCACTTCCACCAGACTTGTGAGAAGGGCTCCTGTGACTTTCAAACACTCATATTTGCCCCTACTTCATCTCTAGAACTTTAGCAAATGTTAGTATTGTTCTCCTCCATGTTGGATGACGGCTCCCATCTGAGGTATAAGGCATGACTAAATTCAAATCCCATTTTTTTCTGCAACATGTTTCTTTTCTCTTTGATTTCAAAGTAACTATTTGCTACGGTACCTCTAGTGAATGATCTTTTTATAAATTCTCTCTCCCTCTTTTTCTTTTTTCTTTTCTCTCTCCCTCTTACTCCCATCTCTCACTCTTTCTGGAGTACATGCATTTATAGTCAATTCAAAATACGGACACTTATTTGACCATGTCAAACAATGTCATTTATTCTCTAAATTGATGCCATAAGTACAAATATTTCTCTTTCCTGGGTTCTCCCTGTCTCTATGACAAAATTCTTCAGGATCCTCCAGATCCATCTTCCATTTACATACATCTTTAGTGGAAGAACTATATCTTGGCTTGCTTGTTCTGAAGCTGACAGAGACCTGCATTCACAGTTCGTTGTGGTGTGGCTGAGGTTGTCTCTTAGCCAGTAACTGTGTCCAAAAAGCCACTTCCTCTGCTTTCAGTCCCTGTGATTGCTGGATGGTGGCACCAATCTGCAGATATTCTTCTTTCTGGTCATACTGTGGCCAATGAGGTAGCCCTCTGCCATTAGGGTTCCTGGGAACAGAATAAAATAAAATTCCTCAAAGCTACTCTGTGATTTCTGCATTTTTACTGAAATGTATAGTGATTCCTGTATTATCCATGCCAAACCATCTCACTATCATAAGAGATAGAATTTTAGGAACTACCGTTCATCCCAATGAGGACCTTGGAAGTCTGGTCTTGTCCAACATCCCAAGTTCCATCTTTGTCCCCGTTCTTACCCATTCCGAGCAAAGTTGGCCCAAAATTTCATCACCATCTTGCTGAGCTTGATCTCCTCTTCAGAGGCACCATCTGTGAGGAAGAGATGGGGAGGAGGGGTTAAAACCCATCAGTGCTAAAGCATAGCTCTTGGGCCCATCGCCAGCAGAACTTGGTACTGCTTAGAAAGATAGAATTCTGCACCTTACTCCATAATAGCTTAGTCAAAAGTTTACAGAGTCCTGGTTAACTGGTGCACCCTTTCAGACTGAGGAGAACTGATCTAGGAGGTATCAGCAGAATGCAGCCCACCTAATACTGCCTTCATTTTCTATGCCGATTCATTTGTTCTTTCGCACTCAGGGTTGAAATGTTACATCATGGGTTTCTTCCATCCCATAATATTGTTGGTTCTTAGGTGTTTTCTTATCCTTGTAAATTTGTGAGTGTTGGGAAATATAATAATGTAGATATGGTAAACCTTTACTTTACTTAACTGGGAGCTTGTCACTACATCTGATGTTCCCTGAACAGCTCGAGAGTGTGTTGTAGTGACACAAAGTTTCTGAAATTCAAAGGTTTAGAAGGGTTTTCTCCAAATATTAACTGTGTTAGAGCTTCTAAATGTATTACTAAATATAATATAGATATTCATACACATATATTAAATATCTACATAGATATTAGATATACTTTGATAGTTTAAGTATACATTCCAGAGAGTGGCACTATTAGGAGGTATTGCCTTATTTAGAGTCATTATTGTGGTCTTGTTGGAGGAAGTGTGTCACTGTTGGGTGGAAATGAGACCCTATTTCTAACCATCATGGAAAGCGAGTCTCCTCCTGTTTGCCTTTTGGAACAATATATTTGAACTCTCAGCTCCCCTCCTGTGCTATGCCTGCCTGGGTACTGCCATGTTCCTGCCCTGATGATAAAGAACTGACCTCTGAACCTGTAAGCCAGCCCCAATTAATTGTTGCCCTTCTAAAAGTTGTCTTGGTCATGGTGTCTGTTCACAGCAGTAAAACCCTAACTAACACAAATACCAATATATGTGGATCTGATTCAAAGCATCAATTGTGACCTTATCCTCAATCATGCTCTGGTATGTTATTTTGAGTATAAATTCAAGAATGAGATTCATGTCATTAAGTGGCCTATGAATGATATACATCTCAATCTCTTGTCAATGGTCAGGGTTGTGAGAGAAGTTATGCTCTCTATATAGTAACATATGTTCTCCTTCATGTATGGTAGACCAGAAGAAAGGGTGACCATATCCATGTGTACCTCACTCCCAATATACTGAATTAAGGAATCAAGATCAAGACTAGAAAAACTTGTTCAAGAATACCAATCCAAGACCGGAGGTCAGACTTATCAATTCTATACACATATCAGCAAAGAGATATTACCTCTTAACATTGGGGCACCAAAGACAGAGTAGAGATCATCTGCATGGTCTCCTAATACATCCTTGGGTCTTTGGGGTGATGAGAAGCTCGGGTAGTATTGATACTCATACATGTAGGTGGGAGCTCCAGCATCTGTAAAGATATGAATTCATAACAGTTCCTGTTATTTGACATACACCTAGATGAAATCAAGGCTCCTATCTTTAAAGGAAACTCCTGTTCATAAGCACATCAGAAAATCATCTTCAAGAAAACCCATTCATTTGCTAATATTTTCATAGTTAACAAAAATAAAAGTGATGTTTGAGGCTTACGTTAATGCAATTAAAATGAATATATAAAATGAGCCTGGCAAATATGCTCTATAGGTGTCAGTGATAAGACACTACTGTTTGTTCATTTCAAGAAGATCTTTCACACACTAAGTGTCTCCATTCAACCACTCTGGAAATCAGTCTAGAGGTTCCTCAAAAAGTTGAACATAGTACACCTGAGGACTGCTGGGCATATACCCAAAAGATGTGCTCCAACACATAACAAGAACACATGCTCCACTATGTTCATAGTACTTATTTATAATAGCCAGAAGCTGAAAGAACCAGATGTCCTTCAAGAGAGAATGGATACAGAAAATGTGGTACATCTACACAATGGAATACTACTCAGCTATCCAAAGTAATGACTTCAGGAAATTCATAGGCAAATGGATGGAACTGAAAATATCATCCTGGTGAGGTAACTCAATCACATAAAAACACACATGATATACACTCACTTATAAGTGGATATTAAATTAAAAGCTAGGATTGCCATGACACAATCCACAAACCACATGAAGCTCAGTAAAGAAAGGACAACCAAAGTGGAGATGCTGGTCTTTCTTAGAAAGGGAAACAAAAAATATAGAAGAAAATACAAAGACAAAGTTTGGAGCAGGGACTGAAGGAATGGCTATTCAGAGACTATTCCATGATCCTAGGCTCATACACATACAGCCACCAAAACATAGACAATATTGTTGATGCCAAGATGTGTATGCTGACAGAAGTACGATATTGCTGTCTCCTGAGAGGCTCTGCCAGAGCATGAAAAATACAGAGGTGGGCTCACAGCCAACCATTGAACTGAGAACATGGTCCCCAATGGAGGGTTAGGAGGAAGGATTAAGGAAATGAAGGGGTGTAAACCCCATAAGAACAACAATACAATCAATGGTGGAGCTCCCTAGGACTAAACCACTCATCCAAAGAGTAATATTAATGAACAGACCCATGGCCCTGGCATCTGCATATGTAGCAGAGGATGGCCCTTGTACAGTATCAATGGGAGGAGAAGCCTTGGTGCAAGGCTCCACATGCCCCAGTGTAGGGGAGTCTCAGGTTGAGAGGTTGGAAGGGGTGGGTGGGGAACACCCCTCCTTAGAAGCAGGGGAGGATTTATGGACATGAAGCAGGAAAGGATACATTTGAAATGTAAATTTAAAATGTCCAATAAAAACCCAGAAAATTCTTGTAGAGACTGAACCAAATCTAAATTGCACCTCTCCAACAAAGTCATTTTGTTTCGTTAAAGTGCTGTTTAAGTTATTGGGTGTGTGTGGGGGGTTCTGGCATGGAACTCTCCAGCACTTTGCTTTGCTCACCCCCTTTCTCATTTTACCTCCCTCTTGCTGGAAATTCCTACTCTAATGAGCCAGTTTGCACTTATGTCACATGTGTTTCATTCCATTCTGACCCCTCCCCTTCCTTCAGGTCTCTTCTTCCTACCTCATGCTCCCCATTCTAGTTACACATACAGAGATGCTGACACACAGACACAAAAGACACACACACACACACACACACATGCACACACACTAGCCACAAACAGAGAGACACACAGACTACACACACATGCACATATTCACAGAGTACAGACACAAACATACACAGACACAGGCACACACACAGTAATCTAGGTTCCACATGTGACAGAAATGTGCTGTTTTTCTGAGTCTGAATGTTTCCTAATGAGGGAAATCATAAAGATTTCTATCCATTTTCCTGCAAGTGCTGTCAGTTTTTTTTTTATGGCTGAGGAAAATTCCATTGTGTATTTATACTATATTTTCTTTAGCCATGCATCTGTTGATGAACAGAGAGGACAACTCCGTGCCTTAACTCTCACAATAATAAACATGGGTGAGTTAGTATCTCTATGATAGAAGTCATCTCAGTAGAACTTGTTCAGAGATGTATCTTTTGTGAATTAGTAAACCTGTGTTAAAGAAATGGGGCATTCAGAAATGAAGAGCAATATAGAAACAAAAGCTTATAGCATAAATTACCTCTAGACAGGCCTCATCAAAATTATTGAATTCTTTGAAGTGAAGCAGAAAGATACTGGTGGTTAATAGGAAGAAAGATAGCACAGATATCAAAGACACAAGTTGACATAACAATGTTCAGACACGGGAGGACTGTAGTGACGCATGAGACTCTATCCTCAGGTCACTCAAGTCTGTAATGATGACATGAGAGACTCTGTGTTCAAAGGGTGACCATGCAAATGGCACCCACAAATGAGCCATAGCTCAAAGGAAGTGTTCATTCACAAAAAAAGGTAAATTCAGATGTCAACCTTGTACAGTGCATATAGGATGGAGAAAGTGGGGAGCTCCTATATGCAAACAAGGACAAACTCTTACCAGCTATATACAGGCTGTATGTGTGAGAGATGATTGTAAGCGCAAGGCAGTTACATGCAAAAATGAGTCAGAAGCACCAAGTCAAACCGGATATGACTGAAGCACCCACTGTGTAGAGCCATCAAGCCCCAAGGGAGGGCAGGCACATAGGTAGGAACAAAGTGATATTTTCAAAACAACAGCAGCAAAACATCCCAGGAAAATAACACTCTTAAGTCTTTGTCTATGAATAACTCTCTCCAAGATACTCTCAAAACAAAAAAAAAGAATCTTGTCTCACTTTAAGAGGGGCTCATGAGATAGGAACAAGAGATCTGAAGGAAGGGGGAGGGGTAAAGTAAATATATTGCATTGAACTCATGGGCTGATCTTAGGGAAGATAAAGTTTATACAGTGAAAGGATCGAACTAGAGATCCTTCCCATGGGGGAAAAATCAGGAAATACCAGGCTCAAGTGACTTTGGGATAAAAACATACAAACATTCCAGCAAAAATGTACAGATTATGCCAACCGATTTCAACAGAAGACTGATGGTTTTCTAAAAGCTCCTACACAACATTCTTCAGAAATATATTTTGTGTGCAGAAACAAGGAAATTTTCATTAAAGTTAACAGTAATAAAGTTGTAGCAAATACTTTTTCTGAAAGGAATAGGGAAAAACAAAAGGTAGATAAATTTTAGAATTAATTTTTTTTAATTATAAAAGTTAAAATACTCATACTGAAGTCAGAGAAGTCGACTCAGCAAGTAAAGAGCAGATCAGAAGCAACTTATGAAGATTTGGAAAATATTTAAGCAATAGAGTGCTGGCCTAGCATACTAGAGGATCAAGGTTCAACCCCCAGCACCACACACACATACAGTCATAGAAACTCCTCTCTCTCCCTCTCTCTCTGTCTCTCTCTGTGTGTCTGTCTCTCTCTCTTTCACAGAGGGGAGAGAGAGAGAGAGAGAGAGAGAGAGAGAGAGAGAGAGAGAGAGAGAAAGGGGAGGGAGGGAGGGAGAGGGAGAGAGAGAAAGGGGAGGGAGAAGGGGGAGAGAGAGAAAGGGGGAGGAGAAGGAGTGGAGAGAGAGAGAGAGAGAGAGAGAAGAGGCAGAAGAGAGACAGAAACAGAAACAGAAAGGAGAGAAATTTATGAAGCTATAAAAATGTACAAAAGGTTCCCTGCCTTTGGACCTTTGCCTGCCTGCTTGACTAGAGGAGGCCAGGGTAGAGTGCAGGGATCTGAGAGAAGTTCCAGAAATGATCCACAACCTTCCCTCCCCTGTATGCCAGAATCCCAAGGACACTGCAGTTACCGAGGCAATGGCTCCCTACTCACCCTTCCTGTACACAGCACTGTGGGGAGTCTGCTAGAGCAGTCCCATTTATAATCTAAATGACATTATTCAGCAAAACAGAGCAATCTATACATTCACATTGGAGCACAAGAAAGCCCGGATGCCAAAGCAACATCGAGTAGTAGGAATACAGCTCTTGCAGATATCACAATATGTGATTTCAAGTTATCCTCAGAACCATAGCATTGAACATAGAAAGGTAAAGGAAGAGATACATGGATTAATGAGATAGAGCAAAGAACCCAGATACAATATCACATGACTACAAACACCCGGCTTTACAAAAGTCCCCCAAACATATGTGCTAGGAAAACTGGATATCTCTATATTGAAAAATGGAAGTCATTCCTTATTTCTCAGCTTGCACAAAAATGCAAACCAATGGGTGAAGGGCTTCAACATAAGATTTGAAACAGTGAAACAGGTAGAGGAAAAAGTAGAGTATATGTGTCAAGGCGTATGTATAGGACTTTCTGAATAGGATTGTAATTGCTGAAAAAAAATAAACCTAGTCATCAACAAATGAGATTTAATAAAATTAAAAAATATATTTTGCCCACTAAAATCAGGGACTAGACAAGGCTGCCCCTCTCTCCCTACTTATTCAATATAGTTCTTGAAGTTCTAGCCAGAGCAATCAGACAACAAAAAGGAGGTCAAGGGGATACAGATCGGAAAAGAAGAAGTCAAAAATATCACTATTTGCAGATGATATGATAGTATATTTAAGTGATCCCAAAAAGTTCCACCAGAGAACTACTAAAGCTGATAAACAACTTCAGCAAAGTGGCTGGGTATAAAATTAACTCAAATAAATCAGTAGCCTTCCTCTACACAAAAGAGAAACAAGCCGAGAAAGAAATTAGGGAAACGACACCTTTCATAATAGATCCAAATAATATAAAGTACCTCGGTGTGACTTTAACCAAGCAAGGGAAAGATCTGTACAATAAGAACTTCAAGACTCTGAAGAAAGAAATTGAAGAAGATCTCAGAAGATGGAAAGATCTCCCATGCTCATGGATTGGCAGGATTAATATAGTAAAAATGGCCATTCTGCCAAAAGCGATCTACAGATTCAATGCAATCCCCATCAAAATACCAATCCAATTCTTCAAAGAGTTAGACAGAACAATTTGCAAATTCATCTGGAATAACAAAAAACCCAGGATAGCTAAAACTATCCTCAACAACAAAAGGACTTCAGGGGGAATCACTATCCCTGAACTCAAGCAGTATTACAGAGCAATAGTGATAAAAACTGCATGGTATTGGTACAGAGACAGACAGATAGACCAATGGAATAGAATTGAAGACCCAGAAATGAACCCACACACCTATGGTCACTTGATTTTTGACAAAGGAGCCAAAACCATCCAATGGAAAAAGATAGCATTTTCAGCAAATGGTGCTGGTTCAACTGGAGGTCAACATATAGAAGAATGCAGATCGATCCATGCTTATCACCCTGTACAAAGCTTAAGTCCAAGTGGATAAAGGACCTCCACATCAAACCAGATACACTCAAACTAATAGAAGAAAAACTAGGGAAGCATTTGGAACACATGGGCACTGGAAAAAATTTCCTGAACAAAACACCAATGGCTTATGCTCTAAGATCAAGAATCGACAAATGGGATCTCATAAAACTGCAAAGCTTCTGTAAGGCAAAGGACACTGTGGTTAGGACAAAAAGGCAACCAACAGATTGGGAAAAGATCTTTACCAATCCTACAACAGATAGAGGCCTTATATCCAAAATATACAAAGAACTCAAGAAGTTAGACCGCAGGGAGACAAATAACCCTATTAAAAAATGGGGTTCAGAGCTAAACAAAGAATTCACAGCTGAGGAATGCCGAATGGTCGAGAAACACCTAAAGAAATGTTCAACATCGTTAGTCATAAGGGAAATGCAAATCAAAACAACCCTGAGATTTCACCTCACACCAGTGACAATGGCTAAGATCAAAAACTCAGGTGACAGCAAATGCTGGCGAGGATGTGGAGAAAGGGGAACACTCCTCCATTGTTGGTGGGATTGCAGACTGGTACAACCATTCTGGAAATCAGTCTGGAGGTTCCTCAGAAAATTGGACATTGAACTGCCTGAGGATCAGCTATACCTCTCCTGGGCATATACCCAAAAGATGCCCCAACATATAAAAAAGACACGTGCTCCACTATGTTTCATCGCATGCCTTATTTATAATAGCCAGAAGCTGGAAAGAACCCAGATGCCCTTCAATAGAGGAATGGATACAGAAAATGTGGTACATCTACACAATGGAATATTACTCAGCTATCAAAAACAATGACTTTTATGAAATTCAGGCAAATGGTTGGAACTGGAAAATATCATCCTGAGTGAGCTAACCCAATCACAGAAAGACATACATGGTATGTACTCATTGATAAGTGGCTATTAGCCCAAATGCTTGAATTACCCTAGATGCCTAGAACAAATGAAACTCAAGACGGATGATCAAAATCTGAATGCAGATCGCTCCTGAGAGACACAGCCAGAATACAGCAAATACAGAGGCGTATGCCAGCAGGAAACCACTGAACTGAGAACAGGACCCCCGTTGAAGGAATCAGAGAAAGAACTGGAAGAGCTTGAAGGAGCTCGAGACCCCATATGTACAACAATGCCAACCAACCAGAGCTTCCAGGGACTAAGCCACTACCCAAAGACTATACATGGACTGACCCTGGACTCTAACCTCATAGGTAGCAATGAATATCCTAGTAAGAGCACCAGTGGAAGGGGAAGCCCTGGGTCCTGCTAAGACTGAACCCCAGTGAACTAGACTGTTGGGAGGGGCAGCAATGGGGGAGGGTTGGGAGGGAACACCCATAAGGAAGGGGAGGGGGGAAGTTTGCCCGGAACCGGAAAGGAATAACACTCGAAATGTATATAAGAAATACTCAAGTTAAAAATAATAATAATAAAAAAAATATATTTTGTATAGCAAAGGAAACTCAGTCAACTGAAGAAACAGCCTACACAATGGGGGAAACTCTGCCATTTATATCTGGCAGAGCAAAAATAACTAGAATATACAAAAAAAAAATATCCAAGAAACTAAATATCAAGAAAACAAACAATAAAAAATAGGCCATGGAACTGAAATATTGTTGTGTTGCAGAAGATGATTTTGAACTTCTGACCCTCCTGCCTCTTATCTGTATTGATACCTGCATCTTTATTGATGGTTTAAAAGCAGCCACCAATAAAGGAATCATTCAAGCTCAACATTAAAAAGAATTCTACCACTGTAATTCAAATGGCAAGATGACAGGTATGAGCCCTAGCCCAGTGTGTAGGGGCTGGGGATTGAGACCCATGGCTTTGGGCATGCTGAGTAAGCACTCTAGTAACCAATAGGAATGTTCAACCCATCCCCGGTGTTGTTTACGGTTATCAACGACCAAGTTAACTTCTTGCATTTGCACCTCATCCTCATAGTCTATTGATTGGGAAAAGAAAAAAAACCTAACAGGATCTCTGCTGAGTCAGACTGCACACTGACTATAAGAACTTCCCACATCTGTCTTTCCTAGAGAGTACGCAGGTTAGGGGCCAAAGCAGGTGACTCTCCGCCACTCTCCAATGGACTCACCTCTGTGGTCACGGGACACCATCACTGATGGGATACAAAATAACACATCCCCAATAAAGGCAAGGATTCCATCTCTGATTTTGATGGGGTCATCACTACCTTTTCTGTACTTCTCAATGGCAACTGGAATAATATCCTCTGGTATGCCCTGAAATAGATATCAAAATTGATCACCAGCCTCTCTTGGGGATTGAAGCTTCATTGAGGCTGACAGTCCTGTGACCTGTGTAAATCCTTCCTGGGGTGATGCAGTGGGAGACATTAAATCGATCTGTAATTTGGCCCAGTTACTCCAAATACCTGCATTTTTCAGCCACAGTTCCCTAGATGCTTACATATATGGAAGCAAATTTCTCCAGGAGCATAATGGCCATCTTCTTGTCCAATTTTACATCAGGTGGTACAAATCTCATCATCTGTTGAAAAATGATTGAGCATTTGTGAGTGCTTAGGAATGGACAGAAGAGGACAATCAGGAGCACCATGCTCTAACTATGAGATGAAGGCTATAGCTGTTCATCCAGTGGGTTTGGGTCTCTCATGAGTTTGACAAAAAGAAATCAATGAAGCAAATGTTTTATATAGATAAATTCAAGGAAAAACTGAAGGCACCCTAAATACTTACTTATATCTGGGAACAAGTTCCCTAGAAAAATTATTCAAAGTTAGAGCAGAAGCAAAAAGCTCAGAGACAGAATAACAGGTCATACCCTTCTCCTGAGACTCACTTTCTGATATTTGGGTCCAGTAATCACCTCACAAGCCACAAGAACACTCAGTCAGGTAGGGATGGTTTATCGAACATGTTCCCCAGGTCTGACTGATTAGGGTCACAGTTCAGATTTGGGAACTGAACAATGACCCAAAGTTACGGTCCTATAGTGCTTTTTTTTTTTTTTTTTTTTTGGTTCTTTTTTTCAGGGAGCTGGGGACCGAACCCAGGGCCTTATGCTTCCTAGGTAAGCGCTCTACCACTGAGCTAAATCCCCAGCCCCTATAGTGCTTTTTTAAGCTTGACATCTACAAACATCTGTGCCAAATTATTCCACCAATCAGGATTTAGGGATAGGGAGATTTCTTTAAGGACATGCCTTTGTTGTACACTTATCCTGCTCCCATTGGTTGGGGTATTCAACTGTGGCATTGGACTTGCCTTGTCCAATATCCATGCGTTAACTTGTCTATGAGAATGGGACTTGGAACATTCATGTCTAAACTTAACAACCAGGATGTTAGTAACTCACGTACATGTGCCTTTCTGCCAAGTACGATGTCAGCTCAAGAGGTCTTGGGGACTTAAATTTACTTAACTGCTACTCAAAGTGCACATCTCATCTTAAATAGATTCTTATATATCTTATGCTGGGGTCCTCCCAGGGGGAAGCTTATACCATAACAGTTTATACACAGGTTCAGGAAATGCTGCTGCTGGTTAGTTTGGCTCCAAGCTTATTGTGGGCAACTATACAAAGTGATTTTACTGACTTCTACTGTGATTGATTTCCAAGGGCTCAGAACATAACAGAATTTGTAATCAATTTGGCATTAGAAAGTTTCCTGTTAACAGTAGAAACATGAGAAAGTTTCTTATAATGGCATGCTAGTCAAGTAACAATTAACTAGGCCTTAACAGTTTACCTAGGCCTTATCATTCTATCTAGGCCTTAATATTTTATCTAAGCTTTAACATCTGAGGCAACAGCTATGCCTGTACTCTTTGATCTATGAAATCCTTCTGTAGAGGGAGAGAACAGTAGAACTCTCCTGCTGGGACTGATCCCCTTCAAATTTCTGCACTTGACTCCAGAGACAGAACAAGGGACTTCCTAAGATACATGCAACCCTAGAAAATACCTATTTGAGGAAGTTCAATGGTTTTGGGTGAAATTCCTCTTTCCCCAGCAAAACACTGTTGAGAAGTCTGCCCATGAACTGTGCTCTCTCTTAGAGCAGTGGCTATAAAAATCCTCAGCCAGCATCCAATCATTTCTTTTACTTTTGAAATGTAAAACATCAAAACAAAACTTTCAGCTCAAGAGTTTAAAGGTAAATTTTAATGTATTGTCCACAATTTGGGATAAAGGTTTGGGAAGCTAACTTGTTTCTTCTTTCGGTCCCTGGGAAGACAGATACCTCGCTCCTTTAAGGTTATTACTCCACTTCGAACCTCTGTCTGTTGCCATGAATATGAGACGTTCTCTTCTTCCTACATCTTGGAGATGTAGGTGTGTGGACTCATTACCATCACACCACAGTGTCTTGCAGAGTTCTCAACAGTCTGGAGACACCTCCAACTTTGGGGTCAAGGAGTTAGTTCAGATAATGCTTTATCATTTTATCCCTGCTGCCCCACCCTATTCTTTGTATTATTAGCAGTGAGTGTTTTAATCTTTAAAAATAATCTATTTCTACTCCATTCAAAATCAATGATAACCCAGAAATCCCTTTCTTTGACAAGCGGCCAAAGATCACTGAGCATCCCTGTGGAGAGGTACAGGATCTGAGAGTCCAAGCACAGGGAGGAGATATACCTCAGCCCAGCTCTCCTGAACTCCCAGCTCCTCCATCACTTTCACCTTGACCTTAATTATTCAGGCTACATAATGGTTATACCAACAGACCTTACCTAGCCCAAGAATTTCAAAATCCATAAAGAAAAGGTAAGCAATTAGTATAGAGTCCCCAAGACAGTGCATCTCAGTTGGGCTACACCAGAGAATGTTTCCTTGGAGGAATACTCCACAGCAATGGGAACAGCTGTCCCAGACACAAGGTATGGCTTTAAGTCAGAATTCATAAGAGCACAGAGTAGAGGTATGACAGCTGTCAAAGGGATTTGATCATGCTCACTGTTGGCAGAAGCCAGCCACATTCTTGCTTGTTGATTCCCACAATGTAGGGCACGGTGTTGAAGTTCTTCTCAGCCAGGATCTCTTTTGGGTCCTTTGGCAGCACCACATCATCAATTACAGTTGACAAAAAGTGGTAGCTCTGGAGAAGAGAGCAGTGCAGTGTCAGAAATCCCCCACATCTTTTGCTATGCTTGTCTAAGGGAGCAGTTGGAACACCGACCCCATGACTGAGCAGTGTGCAGAAATCTGTGTCTTTTAGAAGGCCTATGAGCCACAAAGACCAACCTTTTGGCATTTGTGAATGATAAGACTACAAATAAATAGTTAATTGAAGGGAGGGGCATTTTCATTAAATATGTAGCATGTATAAATACCTCATATGTTCATATATATTATATATATATGATATGCTTCAATCATAAATATTCTCTAGAATTGATTTTTCATTATTCCTAATAGTTAGGTCCATAAAGCTTCCATGAATATTAATTTGTGAATCCTGGGCCTTTTTTGCATTGGAATTTTAGATCTAGGTTCTTGGAAACCATTGGTCACAATAATGTCATCATCCTTGTATATGGAACCCTATTTAAATGTACCTTTGATGACATATATTTCTCACCAAGAACTAGCATATGTAAGATTTATTCACAATATAGTAAAATGTCATTTGACCAGGGATTACTACTTCTTTAGCCCTAGGTAACAAAACACCTTTTTTAGCTTTAGCTGCAATTCAGCACTGGCATGTGGATGCTACTTGAAGTTTAGATCTTTTACTAACTTTTCCATAGTTTTGTCATGCACTGTAGCTATCACATAACCATTCCCCTCAAATTACAAAACTGGAAAACATGCAGATTTCCTTCCCATTGTTTAAGTGTGCTGTATTGCTGTCAGGATGTTGGCACAGATATCACAGTCAAGGGCATGATGTCTAAATGGAAAAGGCTATGAGTAAATAAAAGAGTTTTTGTTGCCATTTGGAGGTTAATCCAGGACAACTCAAGTTGGAGATTGAAGAAATGAATGTCCCAAAGCAAGATTAGAGAGAAGAGGGGTCACAAAGTGAGATACCCTGAATAGAATCAGGACATCCTTCTTCCCTTCCTTATTGAAGATATAACTCAAGGGAGTTTCTGTGCTTTGAATTTTAAGTATCCCTAAAGGTCAATGTGGTGTAGGTTTGGTCTCCAGCCTGTACTCCAAGAAGAGGTGGTAGAAACTTTAGGAAATGGGGTTACATAGGGGTTCAGGTAATGAAAGTGTTCATTTAAGGTAAACTTTGAATTCCATCTCTTTTCTACTTCCCTCTTGGCTTCCTCTAATTCTGTCCCAATTTCCCACTTTCCTTCCTTCCTTCCTTCCTTCCTTCCTTCCTTCCTTCCTTCCTTCCTTCCTTCCTTCCTTCCTTTCTCTTCCTTTCTTCCTTCCTTCCTTCTTTCCTTCCTTCCTTTCATTCTTAACCTTACTTTTGATTATAATGAGACATAACATAGTTTGCTAATTTATTTCTTGCTATACCTTGCTTGAAAGATGGAATTCTTTGAGAGAGACAGATATTTTCTACTTTATTGCTGCTCATCTCTGAAACCGTAACCTGTCACAGAGTAATGTCTTCTTTAAAAATGTTAAACATCTGAAAGGATTGAGAGTCTTTAAATTCATAGACATTTGAGGGAAACTCTGGGATTCCATGGAGTGGTCAAGAGGACAGGGCTATGAAATTTAGCATGACTATTGTCACAAGACCTTGACTACAGATGGGAAGTGAGAAGAGGGGAGACTATGGAGGTCACTACTGGAGTTTTTCTGGTTCAACAGAGGGAGTACTATATCTCTCTGGTAGCTTATGACTTATGTTCCTCAACAGTGGTTTTCACCAACCTTGGTTAAGCACCTCAGCCATCTGAGAGTGCAGCCTCTTTCCATTGGTCCTTTTAGTACAATAGTCATAACTGAAAAGGTACAAGGTTGCTAATTGAGAGCACTAAACCAGAAGTGCCAACACTGCCTCTGGTCTTCTTGGCCCTAATCTGTTGCTCTGGACCTCAACAGTACACACACACACACACACACACACACACATACACACACACACACACACACACACACACTAAAGACTGTGATTCCACAAACAGATATTCTTTCACTCATAGTCTAAGACTATTACAGGTAGCTTAAAAGGTCCTTACCTCTTTGGTATCCCTTTGTGAACTGAGTTTAATCAGATTCTGTGGAGACAAGAAAGCCATTATGGTTAGAATCTTCCTGGTATGAATCACATCTTCAGACCTATGCTTCCAGTCTCTTCTCAAGCAGATAAGAGAAACCTACATGGCATCTTCTCAGGACATGCACATGGTAGAGCAGGATGAGGCCCATGGAGGGGCAGCAGGAGGAACTAACTAGTGCTAAGTACTAGCATCAGAGTCACTGAAGCTTGGAGAGATATCTGTGCCGGCATCCTCCTTTAGCCCTAGCCCTACCTCTTCTTATAACAACACCCCAAATTTTTCTGTTGAGAAAATGGTGACTGAAGTGCCAGAATGTTTTAACTTTGATGGGAGACTAAGCTAGACACACAATGGCAGAATGGGATGAATCCTCTACTCCTCCCCTTTGCTAATTTGTCTTCATGCATTCAGAATGCGAGCTGGGTCACTATGTCTCAGAACACAGTGATAGATTCAAGACAGTGCTAGTCAAACAGACTGAGACTACAGGCATGGTAGGAGGAATAGATAGTTCCTAAGCACATAGGGTATGAGTGTAGATTGCTGTTGTACGTAAGCTTTACAGGAGGCAAACATACTCCAGAATGAGGCCAACAAAGCAATGGGAAGCTAGGATGTAAATTCTTATCTTTAGAGCATCTGTAATAAGCTATACTCAAATCTGAGTTATTTGGTTTTTTTTATTTTTTTATTTTTACAATCCATTCTTTTTCCTGTTGAAGGCTTCTAACTTGGGTATTGGTTTAAAATAGAAAACCCCAACTCCTACAAGCTCACGGATGCTCATTCCAGCCCATCATGATGGAGGAGATTTCAATGCTACTCCATTTAATGGGCCTGACATAAGTGTGTGCTGTGGTTAGAGTGCCTCATGGTCCCAGTTGGCTAAAGAAAAGCTGAATAAATGAAGCCTGTGGTAGAAGTTCACTAGATTACAGACGCACCAGTTTCTTCATGATCTCTAAGAGCTCCTCTTCTGTCTTTTGGCGCAGGCAGTGAACAATGATGGCAGATGTGGTGGTTTCACATCCAGCCATATCAGCAATTTGCTATAAGAGATAATAGGCAATCGCAGATGTCAAGAGTAACATCAGTATCTTCTACTAATGTAGACAGGTGCTCTACCCTAAGCGCCATTTCTGAAGACAAAGATTTCCTGAAAATACCCCAGATCAGTAAATTTCCCAAACAGGCCCAACAAAATGTTGCCTCTGTTATTGTTTTTGATGTGTGTCATGAACATATCTGAGCCTGTTAACTTTTAAAATACAATGTTGCATTCACATTTTGGTCATCCTTTTTCTTGAGCTTCCTCTAGTGTGTAGATTACATCTTGGGTAATTCAAGCTTTTGGGGGGAATTAGAGGAAGGATTGAAAGAGTTGAAGGAGCTTGCAACCCTATAAGAACAACAATGCCAACCAACCAGAGCTTCCAGGGACTAAACCACTAACGAAAGACTATACATGGACTGACCCAGGGCTCCAACTGCATATGTGGCAGAGAATAGCCTTGTTGGGGCTCTAGTGGAAGGAGAAGCCCTTGGTCCTGCCAAGGTTGGACCCCCAGTGCAGGGGAATATGGGGGGGGGCAGTAAGGGGGATATATGGGGAATACCCATATGGGGGAGGGGGAGAAAAGGGAAGGGAACTTATGGACAGGAAACTGGGAAGGGGAATAACATTTGAAATGTAAGTAAAGAAATATATCTAATAAAAAATTTAAAAAATACAATGTTACAAAAATGTATTATCTTAAGGGGAAACCCTGTGCAGTGGATAAAAGGCAAGGAATTCTTGACTCCACTGTCCACTTCACACCCACTGTCTCCATTTACTGGCCTTTCAACCTCCACTTTCCAGCATCTGTTATATAAGGAGAGATAATATATGTGTCATGCTTCAGAGGGCATCCCACCTTCCCATATAACTCATGCAGAATTGTAGAGAATCTGAATAATGTAACTCATAGGAAGAAACTTCAGAGCCTGCAAAATGTACTTTAGATGAAGCCCTAGAAGTAATTTCTGTTCAATCATTGTCACTTTGGAAATCCCTGGAGCACATAGCTGAATCCTATGACCAGAAGGATTTTTGAGGACTTCAGGAAAGCGTATGGTGATTTTCCAGGGTAAGACCTACCTTAGCGGCTGGCCTAACATCCTTGGTAAACAATTCAGTAATGAGGACCACCCCACTCTCAGAAATGGCCCTGTGGTAGAGGTTCTTGGACAGTGGGGACAACACCTGTCATGAAAAGAAGAGGGGAGTTTATGCTTCCAGCCAGGTCAATGTCACCCACTTACCCTCTGAATGCTCCTCTTCCCTGGTCCTTCTTGGAGACTCTGGCCATAAGACTCCACAAAAGAAACTCAGTGGAGGGGAACTTGGGCACAGAGTAAGAAACAGCAGAGAAAGTGTGTAGCAAGTGCATATGGTGACAAGAAAACCTACCTGAAAGACATGTTGAAAATTTCTAGCCACAAATTCTGTTTGAGAATTTTTGTTATTTTGAATTTATCCCCCCAAATAATGATTATGGGGGAAAATGAGGAGTCAGATTCAGGGTAGAACAATGAATGTTTCAAGTTATCCTGAAATATGGAATGAAGAGAGGGAAGAAAGGAGAAGGAAAGAAGGAACTGGCAGTATCATCATGGAAGTATACAAGGATAGCTACTTCATATCTTGCTGTGTATAATGGAAACAATGGGAGATATACCAAGATCCTGACATTTGGGATATTCAATAAATAATCGGCTCGTAGTTTACCATGTAACTCAGCAATGATAAGTAACAACACTGCATGAATGTTTAATGCTTGGGGAGATATTCATGTCATACTGCATTTTAAAGATGAGTTTCATGGTTAAAACAGCATGATTAGATTATAAGATTCAGAATATAAATAAATAATATATAGACAGGTAAATAAGTAAATTTGTAGAAAAAAATAAGATAGATATGGCAAGATAGCAACAGTGAACCATATAAGAGCCACAAGGATATGAATTATATTTTTCTCTTTAACATTCATCTGTAGTTTTTCTTTCTTTCTTTCAATTTAAATATGTATGTATAAAATGCAATCACTGAGTTTATATTCTGTTTAATTCTGTAGTTTCATATGGCTAACGGAACTTTCTATAACATCTCCTTAACTCCCATTTTCCGTATAAGCATTTTTCACAGCTCAGATTGCATGTTTCCCACATCTAATACCCACTCACCTATGTCTCAGCTTCATAGAGCCTTCCTCTCTGCCACTTCTCACAAAAGAGCTCACACTTGTCCTCCAAACTCTGATGCCCTGGTAGTTATGGACAAGTCATAAGGACACCCCACAGAAGATCTTTTTTTCTCTCCACACTTGAGTCCCCTACCATGTAGACCTACCTTGGATCCAAACAATTACTTCTTCCAATCTGTGGTTTGTCATCAACCTTATTCCCCAACAGAAGCGAGGTAAGCCCCAGTCCTAGCTAAGAAGGTGCTGGCACTCCATAGTACTTGAGAGAGGGAGGGTCCTCTGCATTAAGAGTTTGGCCCTGTTGGCTTGACCACATCCCAGTGAAGGCCACGCATCCAAGAAGATATGGACAACATAAAGTAGATATGATGAGTTTAAAATAATATTTAGAAAAAATGGACACAAAGTTAAGTGGGGAATAGAGGGCAGGTGAATATTCAGGAGATGAGGAATGGGGAACCATGGATACCTTCAAAATTCACTGCATGAAATTCTCAAAAACTAATCACAGTACAAAAATGTACAAAATGAAATTCAATTTTTTTATGGAAGAAACATTCTTAAAGACTTGAAAAATATGGTAGGTAAAGGGAAAATACCTCAATTAAGTGAAGAAGCCGGGGCTATCATTGATCCAAGATGCCTACAGCTCTGTGGACACCAAGTAAAATTCCCACCTCCCTAGAAACCAACTACCATTAGTTCAGTTGTAGGCAACTGACCATCTAATATAGTGCAGGAAGAAAAATCAACTCCAAATCCAGGTTTGGGACCAGCAGTTGGATGGTCTCTGAGTGGTCCCATCAACAGCCACATTAGCAAGACTGGACATGAGGCGTGGTACCCAAGATACTTACAAGAACAGAGACACTGAAACCTCCTGCTGACTCTCCAAAGATGGTCACAGAGCCTGGGTCACCCCCAAAGTTGGCAATGTTGTCCTGGACCCAGTGCAGCGCAGCTACTTGGTCCAAATGACCCCAGTTTCCCCTGCTGTGTTCATCCCCTGTGCTGCAAGAGACATAGAAGGGACATGTTGCACGGCAGGGATCTTAGGACCATATATGTACTGGGGGTGGATCCTTTGCGGCTTTCTGGAATCCAGGTGAGATCAGCATCCCTGACACAGGACTCTTCTTCTGTATTAGGCTGTCACTCATTATTCTGACCACTATGTACATGAGTCCAACATGCAGCCAACTCTGGTGTGAAGGCTCCAGCATCTCTTGAAACAAAGTAAAAACAGGGCAATGTTCAGCTCTCAGAACAGAGCACAAACTGCCAGATAAAATGAAAATATGGTGTCAGTGACTGGGGAAAGAAACTCAGGTAAGGAATAAAGCAACGGTGGGTCTGGGATGTGTTTTAGGCTCATAACCAGAGAAACCCTCTTGAGTTGGTTACATGTGCTAGAATCCTAAGTAAAATGAGCACTCAGGGAGTTGAAAATATCCAAAGAAGAGAATTTCAATTAAGATGAGCAGCAGGATTAAGGCTCTGGGGCTGGGAGAACCAAACTCTGTGTGTGACTTCTGTGTGATGCAGGTAGAGATAGTGCTTGGAGCCTTGGCATGGCTTCTGTGTCATTGCGAATCATGTGAGTGTTATGCAAAGGCAAGGCACGGATCAGACAGTCATTGTTTCACTAAGTATTCTGGCCATAGTATGCAGCACTGTCATGTAAAAATTGTAAGTTTGATTAAAATGATCCTAATAACATTAACCCATTCCACAGAAGCAAGGCTTTATTAGGTGGAGAAGTGGATCCAAAGCAAGTGGATGGAGTATATTTTAAAGATAGACTTGCAAGGATCTGTTGTCTGACTGGGGACAAAATAGCATAAGCCTAGAGTCCAGGATGAATGCAAACCCCTGTGAGCAAATGGGTGTTTGTAACAGCTAGTGTTATATGCTGTATGAGGCTGGATGAACACTGGTAAGGTCGTAGTAGCTTCTAGGATGATAACTTGACTGCATGAGGACTCAATGGTTTGGATATGCTCTCTGCCACAAGAGCTCATGTACAGGGGCTTCAGTTCCTAATGTGCCAGGTTTATTCAGTGTTTGAATTTGTAGAAGGTGAGGTCTTTCATTGGGTGCACTGTATTTTGAAGCAGTCTGTATGCTCAGGGGTATCATGCTGTATTCCAACAAAGTGAGTTGATACAAGATTGATTTTTCATTTTCTTGAACTTCCTGCTTTACCATGTGGTTGTCTCTTTATTCCATAGACTCAGTTTCCATTCTTCCATCGTCATGCATTATAGCTTAGGGCATCACCCTATATTCAAGTCTGAATAATTACGCAGTCCTTGGTTTCCAGCCACCCCAAACACTGGCCTAAAGAGATCTGGTTTCCTTATCACTGACACATTTCAAACACATTACTATAGAGCTACTCAATGTAGTAGCTAATATTCAGAGAGGAGTGCCCACAAACCCTACCTGAAGAATCCCCAGATGCCCAGGCGATATTGAATGGCCACTACCACCATGTTTTCATAGGCAGAGAGGATCCGGCCATCATAGGTTGATGCCCCGCCCTGTGTTAGTCCACCTCCATGGATCCACACCATCACCTAGTTAGCAAGAAAAGAATCATACTTGTTCTAGGAAATAGAATTGGGAAGGAGCTCAGAAGATGTCTGGCTTAATTTTCCTGGCATGGCCCTGATTCAGGGCATCACACTCAAAGTTCACCAGGGCCTAGTTGGGTTGCAAAAGTAATACTTCCCTGGCTGGAAGCCAGGATGTCACCTAATTCAATGTCCCCATCCTTTTTCTTAGACCTATGTGCCACATCTTTCCAGGGTTCTTCTCACTGAAAGCATCATCGTGAACAACGATGGGTGAAGGTTTTCCCAGCACTCTGACATCCTGACATGTGGATCATTCTTATAGCTGAATCTTTTAGCTTCTACCTCTATTACCCGCGATGTGTCTCCATGCTCATTTCTGGAACCCTGATTGATACCCTGCCCCTGTGCTTCACTGTTCCACCTCTCCACCACAATTATCCCCATTTTGATAATCCCAGTTTATATCCACCTTCTCTGTCAAGACTTCAGATATCTGGCTATTAAGAGTGTCTATAGCAGGTTCTTTTAGAGGCCTTGAGGCTGATCAGAGATATAATAGCCTTTAATTTATGGCTTCAGGAAACAAAGTATGAAGAAACAGGAAATGAGAGAGGATGCTGTTTTATATACCACGGACCAGGAAGAGCTTTCTGTCCATGTTCTTTTTAAGCAGTGACCATCAAAGTCACAAAGTGAAGGAACCAACAAAAATAATTGGGGGTAGGAGGGTCAGGCATGGTCCAAGCAGAAAGAGCAGGAAATTCAAAACCCTGAGGTATAACAAGTAGGTTTGGAACAGTGGAAGAAGGAAGTAGTCTGTTGAACTCGAATGTTGTGGAATGTTGGGAATGAAGGAGAGGATGATAAGACATGGTACTGGAGAGACAGACAGAAGTTACACTATGTGGGGCCATGGGAAAGTATTTGGAGTGTTTTGAGTGAACCATGAACAGAGGATTGAAGTGACCTTGTGCCTCTACCTCAGCTTAAGCAGCAATACTTCAGTCAAGAGCAAGGATAGAAGAGGGGGACCAACTAGTACAGTCCACAGAGGAAGAACAGGAGAGATGGAGAAGAGCAGAGAAGGAGATATGGGTCACTTGAATGCAAAGACAGTCTTATTTGGTGCTCGGAAAGCTAAAACAATTATCTGTTTCCAGCAGTGCATTTGCAACATCTGTGCTGGGTTTGTTGCAAGGTGATGGCACCCTGAGGTATGTATTTAAGGGTGAGTTTTAAAATATGCAACATTAAACTTGGTTCCTGAGTTTAAAAAAAAATTATGGCTTCAGAATTTAAAGAGGTCACATTTCATAGAACTGAAAGAAGATAAAGTTGAAATCTTATACAACACTGTCTGGCACTGTTCAAAAGGAAAGAGAAAGCAAGGATAATCTGAGCATGGTAAAATGACAGAAACAAAGATCACCCAATTTGATAGATAGAAAAACTGAGGCACATGTGCTGGGGATCCCACAGCTAATGAAAGGTACAAATAGGGCTTAAGCAGACATCTGTCACCAGCACCACAGCTGAGCTCCTAACCAATGAAGCTCATGGCCATAGTTCAATGATCTGTGCCAGGAGTCAGGACCTCCCAGAGCTCTGACTAGAGTGTCAGTGCTTCTGTGGTCTCTGCCAGGACTCAGGTGCAGCTCAGCGACCTCATTTGTTCACCCAGACCATGTTCTAGACCCTGGGAACATAGATGGACAGTTCCTTGCTTTCCAAACTCCACAAACTTCTATTTCTCCTCTCCTTAGGCTCTCTGCAACCTACATGGAGGATCTGAGTCTAGCTCATCTTAGAGTAAAGATGAGCCAGCAGGTTGGCCAAGGAAATGTTGAAGCTGTTATCCTATGGGTCTGTAAGGACCAGCTGACATGATCCATGAAGTTAAGGCTATGAAAAACTGTCCATGTTCTTGCTTCTCCTCCTGGCTGTAAGTATGGCTGTATGGATGCAGAGTCCAAAACAGAAGGGGAGCAAATGAATGAGGTTGAGATTTGTTCTCACCTCCTTATACAATGGAAACATGTTTAGGATGAAATATAACTCTGGTGACTTCTGCTTCCTCCCACAATTCTGAGTTGTGTTACAGGTGCTCCCAGGACAATGGGCAGATGCTCACTCCCTCTCTTATTTCACTTCAAAGATATCTCTTTTATAATAGCTTCTCCCCAGAACTCTGCCCTGTAACTGGCAGCCTGCCCTTCCTGGCCTCCTCATTCTATGGGAAATGCTGACTCATTCAGCCATCAGCATGTGCCAAAGGCAACTAGGGAGGGGGAAAGAGATACAGTACAATCACAGGCGGTGACAAAGGACATGAAAAGTGCTTATGAGATTACCCCAGACTCCTCCCTCCACACTGCCATCATGGACCAGGAGAGTTTCCCCCTGGCAGTGAAAGTTGTCTTAAGTAATGTGAAGAGAAAGGTTGCACATATCTCCCTCACCAGCCCCCACCTAAGGGCGCAGGTGTGAAGATAAAAGTCCCAAGCTCTTGTCCTGCCACTCCTTCTGTGTTCTCTTTCCTACCTGAGTTTTCCTGTTTTATTATTTATTTGTTCATTTCTGTCTGGTGGAAGGAAGTTCTTGGTCCCTGACTCAGTCCTGATATGTCTACCCTTGTGTCTGAATGCCTTCCTCTCCTTCCAGTCACACCAAAGACCTGGATGCTGTAGCACTTAGGACTAGATCAGTGGTTTCCAAACTTACTGGCAGCCTGCTATTCTTTGTAAAGTCTGCAGGAGTGTAAATATTCAGGTAGAGACAATCTTCAGAAAACTTGAGATGGACTTTCTCCTTTCTGTTGGTTAGGAGATCATTCATCCTCTGCCCTTTTGTTGCATCTTGGGAGCACCTGGAGGGGGAGAGTGAACACCTGAGATTCCAATGTGTAGAAATGGGTGATGTCACCTGAATCCCACCCTTGCACCAGAATATTGGTGCTTGTAAATGGAGGACGAGAATCCAGTGTAATTAGTAAGAGGGACTTTATGCATAAGTTGTAGAAACCTGGAGATCCTGATCCAGTAGGGAAACACTTAGCACCTTTCCCTTCCCTAGAGCCTTTGAGACACTCTGGGTAATGGAGAGTAGCTCACAGTCTGATCTACATGGGATATGACAATCTCATCACTGTTTGGCTAGCTCTAGTGCAGTGGGTTGAGGGTGTCCCTGATCATTCATCAAGTGGCCTTCTTCTAGTCCTTATGAGATTTCTGTGAATCCAGGAGTTATACCAATAACTTTATCATGTTGCAAGTCGTGGCTGACATCTTTATGGGATGACCCCAAAGACTGCATTCTCATAGTTAGTCACTGATATGCTAGACAATACTGGCTCAGTACTTTTCCCTGCTCTGTGTCCAAATCTTCTGGTACAAGTAAAGCCAGTGCTAACTCTAATGACCTCTATTAGCCTCTTATGCTATCGGGCCAGAAAATGACTCCCTCCTGCACCATATAAAGACAGATGCTCTCACAGAATGAGGCCCGGACCCATTCAGCAGCTTACATAGGTGGATAGGTGGTGGTGTTCTTCACGAAGCTCCAGGGCTCTGCAGGCTCTGGTGGAGCAAACCTCAGAGATCCAAGAGGAGGCTTGGCAAAAGGGACTCCCAGGAAGACGGCTACAGACTGTGTGACTCCTTCTAAACTGACATACTTCCCCAGGACCTTGCCTTTCATGGTGTCCACCACAGGTGGTGAAGAGGGGTTTCCTAGTGGACATAGAGGAATGATAAGATCAGACCTGTATTCCAATGTCATGAAGGAAAAAGAATTGCCAGGAGGAACAGAACTTTTGGTTCCCCTCTTAGAAACCTCTAGAAACTCTTACATTTTTTTTTTGGTTATGAGCCTACCCTTCAATGGCTGTGTCGTCTCTCCAGCTTACTAAAACAGATGCAGAGGTCCATAGCCAAACACTGGGCAGATCTTGGGGACTCTTATGGAAGGGTTGGGGGAAGGATTGAATGCCATGGAAGGTATAGAAAACCCTACAGGAAGATCAACAGAGTCAACTAACCCGGACCCTTGGGGTTCTCAGAGATTGAACCACCAACCAAAGAGCCTACACAGGCTGCCCCTGTCCCTCCCCTGAATATATGAGGCAGATGTGCAGCTCAGTCTTCATCTGGTTCCTCCAACAACTGGAGCAGGCTGTTCTTAAACTTGTTGGCTGTCTGGGGACCTAGTTCCCCTAATTTGGCTCCCTCATCTGGCCTCAATATGAAAGGACGCACCTAGCCTGCAGAGACTTGATGTGATGGAGTAGGGGGCTATACAAGGGGGCCTCCACACTCACAGGGGAGAGAAAGAGAGGGATGTATGAGGGCAACGGTATGATAGGGTGGGGGACAGAGAGGGGGCAGCAATTGGGATATAAAGTGAATAAATAAGAAAGTTAGAAACAGTTATCCATCAGGACTCTGGTGTTGAGCAACTTAATGTACTGTGGAATAAACAAGAAGTGGTCAATTATCTCAGGAAGGTGAGCCTTACAGGAAAACAGACATGATAGGTTGAAAAGAATGAAGTCTTCTGATTGGTGACATTGTGGAAGAACTGAGACATTGAGCAGGAGGAGGGATGACTATGAACAATGAAAATAATAGAGTGATTAAATAGGAAGCAAAAGCAAGAGGTCCAGATAGAATAAGTGCTTGGCTAGGAAGGATGAACAGCCTATGGGTGGAGTTCATGGAGAGAAGATAATCCTTAGGATTCAATGTATGTCAGGAAGGTCACTGCATGCCTGGTTAAAGGATTAGATTTAACATGGTGGGTAAATATGTAACAGAAGTGTTTCTGTATTGAGAACATAGTGATCTAAAATACTCTGCCTGTGTAGGATCCTCCAGGAGAAAGAGGGATTGGAGTGATATCCATCTGATGGTTGGCTCCATTCTTGAACAACAGACAATCATCCCTAATTCCCCAACAGCTTCCTTAACTATTCCTCCACTTTCTGTGGGACCAGAAAGAAGCACTCTAAGCAACAGAAGGATAACCACCCATTTCATCACAACTGATGCTAGTGTCCCTTTATTTGAATAATAGCCTTCTTGTCAGAGTAGCCTTTTAAACATGCGGTTTCTGATCTTCCTGACCTAACTGTTCCTCTTTAGCTGAAGAAAGTATGACCAATTCCTTTCCTCAATAAGGAGAGAGAGAGGGGGGTTGGGCATTTAGCTCAGCGGTAGAGCACTTGCCTAGCAAGCGCAAGGCCCTGGGTTCGGTCCCCAGCTCCGAAAAAAAAAAGAAAAAAGAAAAAAAAAGGAAATAAGGAGAGAGAGAGAGAGAGAGAGAGAGAGAGAGAGAGAGAGAGAGAGAGACCATGACACAGTGTAGGATGGGTAGGAAGGTGGGGAAGAGCTGAGAGGAGCTTGAGAGGGTAAAGAATATGATCAGTATTATATAAATTTTTCTATAACAACAATAATGTTTAGTCAGAAAAAGAAAATTTCAGATTTTTCTTTCAGAAATATCCTTGTCACCAGAAAGTCTTTATGTGAGCAGTGAACTCAGTGACCAGTTCCATAAAATGGACATTTGATTGTTTTGTTTTCTAATTCTAGTTATTACAAATAAAAGCAAGTGAACTTATGGGGAATCACTGGTACATTTGCTCCCCAATTTATGATGTTTTGACATCATGGTATTTGATTAATGATATGTTTTACTTTAAGATCATTAAATTATCAGATTGAGAACTTGTCCTAAGTCTGAGATGAGCTTTATAGAGAAGGGCTATTAATACTGGGGATTTTTTTTTTGTGCAGTCCTGATTACAAACTTGGGGTCATGCCTGGTGTCATCAGAAATCAATCCCCAGCTTGTCTCCTTGTATCATGGCTGTTAATTATTATTATTTTGTTTAACTTTTTACTTTTAAACACACCACTGGGAAACCTGGATATGAGGCAATCCAAACATGGTTTTTTTTTTCCCTTCATGAATTTCAAGAGTTGTTTCCTATGCTTGAACACTGTTTATAATCAGGAAGAAACTGTTTTATAAATATGGAGTTATGTATTTTCATATACAATGGAGACTTGCTCCCAGCCCTGATATGGGGCTAAGGAAGGAAAGAAGGCTACAGGTTAATCTGCAACAGCAGCTCCATGTGGGATGGGTGTGACAGGAAGGGGGTGAGGTAGCCTGGTAAATGAACCAGGGCTGTTAGGGTGCACTTGCGACCATATTGCTTGAGAGAATGAGACAGGGGGAACTAGCTTAATTTCTAGGTAAGTTTAGGCTATACAGCAAGTGAAAGCATAATCTGAACTGCATAGTAAGACAGACACAAACAAAAACAGCACTGCATGTGACCATCTCCCTATTGAAAGGTCAGAAAGGGGCAGATGGCTCTGTCCACTTGAGCTGAGGGTAGTGTGTGTGTGTGTGTGTGTGTGTGTGTGTGTGTGTGTGTGTGTGTGTCCACTCCTAGGAGTGTAACGTAAGAGAAGGAGCCAAGGTTACAGACAGACACAGCTATAGCTGAGAGAACACACACAAAGAGTTCTGTCAGGAGAAGACATAAACCAGGGAAGCCTGAAGACAATGAAGAGGAGGAGGAGGAGGGATGAAAAGAATGCTTCAGAGATGGGAGAGGGCAAAGTCTGATTACAAATGATAAAGCATGGCTGAATTGATTGTGAGCTTTCAACCTAGAACAACATGTGATTGCATGCAAGAGGTGGGTGTGGGGGAAGAATACTGCTAACAGAAGCTATGGCATACATCATTGCAAACATATATGATGCCTACTTTATACCAGAGGTACATTCCAGTTTCTTGTGTTCATAGAAATAGTCTTCCTAGGTAATTATGGGTATGTCCATGTAACTTGGAAGCATCCTGTGTGGAGTTCCTAAAGATGCAAAGACAGTGGTGTTGCCATGGTAACTAGCAGCAAAGGCATGTTCTGCCTCAAATCTGGGTCCTCTTTCCAGGCCTTTCTCAATGTCTCCTGTCCACATAATGTGAGGCATTTGAGGAATTGATTACTGGCTCTGTATTCAGGAGCTAGAGATATCCCAGGACATGATTTTCCAGACAAACTTGGAAGAACATACCAGTCTCTTCAGGCCACTAACATGACACCGATAGAAAGAGGAATCAATGCTATAGCCACATATTTACCATAAATTTAGTCTGTGTGTCTGGTGTTTAGGAAACCATCATGACTGGTTTGGACTGTCCCTCTCAGAGTCTATTTATTTCAGACTCATGACCCTAAACATTTCCTTTATGATAGCATGGACTACTGCCTACCTGTCCATCTGCTCTCATCACCCTGAACCTTGTACCAGACACCTAAGATGTGCACTGCTCCCTAGAGTCCTTTGAAATGCTAATAAAAGAGGTATTTTTGCTACAGGTACCCCAGCCTGAGCCTCCTCTCTGATCTGGTACTTCCTGTATCCCCTACCTCAGTACTATGTCTCTCTTCTTGGGAACAATGAATAACAAAAGGTTTTTTCAATGACTAGTAGGTCCTGATGTGCTAGCTTTATTATACAGCATATTTTCAAATAATACATCTTATATTTATGTATTAATATGTCTGGGACCAAGCTGGACAGGGCTAGATGAGATATAAACTGGCCATAACCCGGTTCCTGAGAAAGGCTTGACCTTTGACCTTTCCCGAGAAAGAAAATGTTCCCAGAATTGAGGCTAACTGCCACTATCTAAATAGAACATTTTGTGGTTTAATGGCTCATGCTTTACTTCCCCCATGACCTCTGCCTCATGGGAACCTTCCAAACCAGATGTTCCCAAAACCCCCTACCCAGCTTCAATTCCTGCTTCAAAGCTATAAATGCTGTGTGCTTCTTACAATAAACAGACCTTGACAAGGACACTGCTTGGTCTCGCTCCTCTTTCTCGCACATTCTCCCACAGGTATGGGTCCCCTTCAACCCCCATGAATAACTGAGTCCCCGTTGGCAGGGCCAAGTGGTGCCCGACATGGGGCTCGAGGTATGGACCCTCACCAGACAGAAAAAGAAGTTGAGGACCCTGGGTATTTGTCCAGAAACCGAAGCAGATAAAGTGAAAGTAGCTGCGCCAATCTGGTGTTCATTGCAGTGCACTCTCACAGCTCATGAGAGAAAGACATGGCAGGTAAGAGTTTTCTGTCTCATTGAGAATGGGCCAAAAACTGTCTAAGGAAGCTGTCTCTATCAAAGACCTTAAGGCTTCTCTCAGGGAAAGGGGAGTAAGAGTTAAGAAAAAGGATCTTGTTAAATTTTTTGTCTTTGTGTCAGAAACTTGTCCTTGGTTTATTATTGAAGGACCAGAAATTAGCTCCTATAGTTGGGACAAGGTTGGAAAGTGTTTAAATGACTCCACTGTCCCTGTGTGGGATATGAGTCTCAACCCCAGTGCACTGGTTCCTATCAATAAACCTCATGTGATTACAGCAAGGACGGTCTTGGGTGAGTTCTTGGGGGTTGCATCATCCTGAGACTTGAGTGAGGGTCTCCCTGCTCCGGGGATCTTTCATTTTGGGGGCACGTCTGGGATGGGTGACCACCCTCATCTCCAAAGACCCACTTGGAGGTGAGATAGCGTCTGTGTCATTGTGTCTTTGTGTTTTGTGCTGGCTAAACTCTGGGTCTGTATTTGATACTCTGGGTCTGTATTTGCTTGCTAGTTCTGGTGTTCTGGTTTTGCAGTTGCTCCCATCTCGGGCTGAGAGGGAGGCTCATGTCTCAGGAGAGATGTGAGTATGAGCGGTAGATGTGCCAGGGGCTCACCGATTGTGCTGCCCTGGGAGACATCCCAGGAGGTGAGGAGGTACCCCAGGGATGCCTGGGAGATTCCCATCTGTGTGCTGGTGAGGATTCGGTGATTCTCCTGGATTGGAGAAGAGACCCGTCCTCCCAGCCATCTGTATTTCCAGCGTGGTCTTTTGTCTGTGTGTCTTAGGTCTTTGTTTTGTGTTACTTGTGACTGTGACAATGGGAAGATTCTGGTTGGGAAGAAGGCGGGATGTGGAATCTGCTCCCCTTCATCTGTCTTTGGTGAACTCATGGAAACTCCCATCTGAATCAGTTCAGTTTTGTGGCAACCTTGCGTTGGCTGCTTGTTTTTTGTTTTTGTGCGCACTTTTGTTTTTTGGTCTGTTAATCTTTTGCTTGTCTTTCTGTGTGACTGAATGCTATTTGCCCTCTTTGGCAGACCTCTATTTCATGGACTCTCTTCTTGTTTTCTCACCATCCCACTTGAGATGCTTGTTAGTAGATGTTACAGGAAATCTACAATGCTCACGTGAGGAGTGTGCTTTAGAAACAAGAATTTCATGTTTGCCCTGGGTTCCATCGGGATAGATGTGGGAATAGGCTTGATTTCTATTGGAAATGATATCACATTGCATATGTTAGTACTCCTAACACTTCTTGGGACTGTGCCTCAGGGATCACAACATGTATAAGTTCAGAAGTTCTAAAAGGCAGTCATGACCTTTGTGTGTAGGTTCAGATAGTGTCCAGATTGGAATCCTGATGCTGAAGACTTAGTAAGACACAAAAGAGAGTTGAGAATTACTGAGGGCTATCTTAAGGCTGAGTCTAGGTGCCGTAAGGGCAGCTACAAGGACATCTGCTGTTGCCCTGCAACACAAGGCTTATGGAGAATTCAGAACTGCCATTGACTTAGATATAAAAAGAGTAAAAAAGACTTTTTAGCTGACCTCCAAGAATCCCTAACCTCCCTCTCAGAGGTAGTTTTTCAGAATAGGAGAAGATTAGACCTGATATTCCTTAAAGAAGGAGGTCTGTGTGCTACACTAAAAGAAGAATGTTGCTTCTATGTAGACCATTCAGGAGTAATTAAAGACTTCATGAGTAAACCTAGAAAAAGGTTAGACAAAAGACATAGAGACAGAGAAGCATATCAAGGATGGTTCAAGAGCTGGTTTAGTAGATCTCCTTGGATGACTACTCTGATATCTTCCCTTATGGGACCCTTCTTAGTTTTGCTTCTGCTTCTGATTATAGGTCCATGTGTGTTAAATAAACTAGTTACCTTCATTAGAGAAAGAGTGAGTACTATTCAGATTTTGATGTTACGTCAACAGTATCATGCTTTAGGAGGACAAGAAAACCAATATTATAAATATACTAAAATTTAGTTCTATAATTAGAACTAGCCACTAGAAGAAGTAGGGCATGAAAGAATAAAAAATACAGCTGAAAAGTCAGAAGCTTAAAAATGCAACCTCAACCTTAAGGAGCCCTAAATACCTCAAATTCCAGCTCTCTGCCTGTAAGTAAAAGGTTACATTTCTTGAGCCTGCTCTCCCAGGAACTAGATAAAAGGACTTAAGATAAGGAAGGCCCTTAGATATGCGATTCCCAACCTAGTAAAGATAACAGAAAGCTTCTTCTAGGAACTAGCTGACCATAAAGTTAGATTAAAATCTTAGAGAACTTTCCTCCTGAGGAGGTCCCCATACCCCGTAATTCTCAAGGATTTGTCATTGATGTTTAATGGCTTTGCAGAAGGGAAAATGAGGTGGCAATATTGAATTTTCCCACCCCAATGTGTAGCCAAGTGCACTTTACTGAGGAAGTCACGGAGAAATGCAATGTTCTTGAGGGCATGAGGAATGGTGAACCACATTCCTGGTTTTTGTCTGCACTAATCTGTTAGGACAAGAACATGATTGTTTTTTGTTTGTTTGTTGTTTCTTTCAAGTACTGGCGTCACCCTTTGCCTATATGGTAGAGCAATAATGCTTTGAAATAAACTTGTGAAACCCATGGCCAGGTACTGCACTCTGAATCAGAAGCTAGCAGTGCTTCTGTGAATACACTTCTTTTTGTAAATATGATCTTTTAAGATATTGTATTATGTAAAAATATGTACATACATTTTTTTTGTAGGCCACAGCAGCTCATTTTTACAGAGTTTGTGAAACTAAATATTTAACATTGTCGATTTCTGTAAGCTCCATGCAGTGAGGCTACAAGCAGAGGAGAGAGACGTCAGCAGTGCCCAGCCTGGCGGGCAGGGCAGCCTGCCGCTCCCTCGATTCACAGGCCTCACTCCTTGATCTCTTTTTTTTTTTTTTTTTTTAATCTGGGACCGAACCCAAAGGCTTTAAAGCTCTACCACTGAGCTAAATCCCCAACCCATTTGTTTAATGCTTTTTAGGATCATTTGTTTAAATTTTTAAAAAAATTTTTTACCAGAGAACTTACACTTTGTTAATTTTTGGGGAAAAGAATAGATATGGGAAATGAGCTTTAAAACAAAAACAAAACAAAAAACAAGCAAAAAGCGCCAAGAGTTTAAAAGTTTAAAGACAAACAAAACCGAAGCAAATTTATTTAAAAAAGAATCTTGTGTTTGTTTGTTTGTTTGTTTGTTTTTTGTTTTTTGTTTTTAAAGCAGTCCGTAAATTAAACGATAATAATTTTGGAAAACTTGAGTATGTAGCCCGGGTGATTCCTGTTACTTAGGACTGAGCCCCACATTTAGGTCAAAGGCCCTGGGCCCTTGCTGTGTGTGGTCTTGTGTCTGCCCAGCTCCCCTGTTGCTCAGCTCACGGGGTCTCTTCCTACCTCTTCATGGCATCAGGGTACTGAGTTAGAGTGACACCTCAGCCTGTGCCAGCCCCTCCTGCCACCTCTCCGCCTCTTGTTGGCACCTGTCCTAGTCAGTTTGGAGTAGGGAAACCAAGTGTATGTACCCTTTTTTTGGGTTTCTTAGGTTCAAACAGTTAGATGACATTAGGTTATTAGAACGTCTGTAGCTTTCAAGTCTCTGGTGTCATTTTCTGAGAGCCAGTTAGTGTTTCAAAGTCAGATGTCTAACCAGCTCTCCATCTCCCAGAAGGGAGCACCACTTCATTCTCAGAGCTCTCTGTGAGTAAAGCTTGAGTTTCCAGACCTCCCAATCCCCAGGGTGGATTAGGTCATAATGGACACCCCCTGTGATTGACCCACTGTCCCTCCGCCCTATTTCATTGTGTGCTGTTCTTTGCAGGTGACACCTTCAGAGCTGGCCGGGTGGGGCTGAGCCTTCCTTGCTTAGGTGTGTAGGCCAGGGTGGTGCTCCTCCCCTTGGAAAGACATTTAAAACCCAACTCTAGTTCTTTCAGCACCCCGGCTTCAGGCTAACTGGTTGGCACCTCCTTTTTGTATGGGGAGAAAAATGAAGTTTATTATGTTTTTATATTTTCTACTTCCTCATTTTTATCGGTGCCAGTTCAAAATTCTGATTTCCTTTTACTAGCCTTTGGGGTGATTTGTTGTTACCTGAATTGCCCTTTAATCTTTTTGGGTCATTCTCTTTGTACTTTTCTTGCCTACCTCGCCTCCCCTCCTCCCCAGCCCCTCGTTAAACCTAGGTGTCTTTGGGGCAAACAGTATAAAAGTATTCTTTTCATCTGCTTTTACGATGTGGGGACATTTTCAGTACCTACTTTTTTTGCTGAATCCAAAGATATATAAATAAAAAAATGTATTATTTTATGAAGATCAAAATGATATTAAGGATACACGTTTCTTCAAAAATAAATGAAGCTGTACTGTTAAAAAAAAATCTTAGAGAACAATCTTGAGAAGCAGGAAGCGTCTCCCAGGAACTAGCAGACCATAGAGTTAAGCAATCTCGAGAAACAGGAAGCTCCTCCTTGTGATTTTTCACTGGTATTCTCGACATTTTCCAATGATGTCCTTCCTACCCCATTTTCCCCAACAGCAGTTTTTTGGTAGCAATATCCTCTTTACTGGATGCATTTACCTGCCTCCTCAACTATGGTCCTTCCCACCTATCCCTTGCTGGTGGCACAAATCATACGTCTTGGAAGAGAACAGTCCCATAAGCTCTTTTGAAGGGACCCCGATGCTTTAAACTTAGCCTATAGCCCCTCTCAGGTCTCTTGGCTCAGTCAACATGTAGACGAATGGACAATTAACTGCTTTGCCTTTCAGGTTAAGATAGATAATCATTACCCCTCAGATAAGTTGATACAGTTTTTTCACAAAATTACAGTCCCAGTGGTCTTTTCCAAAGGTAACAAACACATGATCACCCTATGTCGGGAGTCCACCTTGTCTTTACAGATGGCTCCTCTAATGGACAAGCCGCATTTTCCATTAATGGTCAAATACAACAGTTCTGTACCCCTTTAGATTCCACTCAGCTGGTAGAGCTTCAAGCTATCCTCGCAGTATTTCGTGCACTGCCTGATGCACCCTTTAACCTATATACAAATAGCTCATATCTTGCCTTTTCTATTCCCCTATTAGAAACAGTGCCCTATATTTGGCCTACCACCGATACTGCCCCCCTGTTTGCCACCTTACAAAAGTATATTCAGAGACGATCTTCCCCTTCTTTCTGGGACACATCCGAGCACATACCAGATTGCCAGGCCCCTTGGCCAATGGTAATGATGCCATTGATCGCCTCACATGGCTTGTGGCCTTGGCCCAGGGGGCCTTCTCTATGCCCCTTACACTTGCCCAAAAAGCACATGACTTACATCACCTTAATGCACACACCCTTAGGATTAAATATAAGATCACCCGTGAACAGGCTCGCCAAATAGTCTGTAATTGCAAAGGCTGCCTGACCCTACTGCCTGACCTCCACCTAGGGGCCAACCCCATGTGCTGGTTCCTGGAGAGCTCTGGCAAATGCTTGTCACCCATCTTCCCTCCTTTGGTAAATTAAAATATGTTCATGTCACCATTGATACCCTTAGAGGCTTTACCTATGCATCCCTGCAGACAGGGGAGGCTACCAAACATGCTATAAGTCATGTTCTGGCTTGCCTCACAGTTTTACCTCAACCTAAGATAGTTAAAACAGATAGTGGACAGGGATATATTAGCTCTAGTTTTAAAAACTTTTGCTCCCAATTTGGCATTAAACATATTGCAGGGATTAATTATAATCCTTAGGGACAGGATATAGTTGAAAGAGCTCACCAAACCCTTAAAAATATGATCCATAAATTACAGTCAAATGAGGGACTATTATCCCCCCCCCGGTAATCACAAAAATTTAATAAATCATGCACTCTTTGTCCTTAACTACCTTGTAATGGACAAGGATGGAAAAACTGCAGCAGACCGCCTGTGGCAACCCCATACTTCTTATGATTATGCACGAGTCCTATGGAAGGACCCATTAACATCCCAATGGTAGGGCCATGATCCGGTCTTCATTTGGGGATGTGGATCAGCCTGCATTTATGATTCAAAGACTGGGCTCTCGAGCGCCTTGTTAAGGCCTAAAACTCACCCAGGGATAACCCTGAGGAAAAGTCTAACTATGCTTAATTACAGACCATGCTGACCATGTTCCCCTACATCTGGATCCTTGGAAGCATCATCACGTCTGCCCTTGCTACATCGCCTCACCAGATCTTCAACTATACCTGGGTGATTCTTAATGGCGCCGGAGATGTGGTGTCTGCCAACTCCACCACCACTGCACGAGTTCCCTGGCCCAATCGTGAGTTTCTGCAGTTCTGGGAAAGAGGCACCTCCATGCGTACAAAGAGAGAACCCATCACTGCCGTGACTCTTGCAGTACTCCTAGGCCTGTCAGCTGTGGGGACAGGAACCGGGGTTGCCTCCCTGATCACCTCCCAACAGAGTTATCATCAGCTCAGTGCAGCCATAGACAGGGACATCAATGAACTTCAATAAGGAAGAACCTATCTTAAAAATTCAGTCACTTCCTTGGCTGAGGTTGTTCTACAAAATAGAAAGGGATTAGATCTTCTCTTTCTCCAACAGAGAGGGCTGTGTGCGGCCCTCAAGGAGGCGTGTTGCTTTTATGCTGATAAGACAGGATTAGTAGAAAACAGCCTACAGAATGTTAGAGAAAGTCTACAAAGGAGACAAAGAGAAAGAGAAAAGAGTGAAGCCTGGTATAAAAATTGGTTTTCTGCCTTTCCCCTACCCACCACTCTTCTACCCAGTATCCTGGGTTCCTTTATAGGACTCCTGCTACTCATCTCCTTTGGTCCCTGGGTGTTTAAAAATTGACAGATTTCATTAAGAGCCAGATAGACTCCGCCACCAGACAGGTGGCCATTCATTACCATCGCCTCCAGTGCGATGAACGCCTACTGGGACATAATGATACTCCCCTCGGGTTGCCCACAGCTGGTCTCGACCTCTCCACCCTGGATACCGCCTCTAATTCAGGCTGGAAAATCAGTCACTGGTGGAAACGTCAATGACGGGAATATTATGGTGCCACATACTAGGTGCACACCTCACCGCTGTGAAGTAACCCTACGACGGGATTAGCACAGGTCCATGATCTGGGTTGCCCACTCTCATAAAACACACACGTATAGCCCAGAACGGTGTGTTAAAGCATAAGATTGTTCCTAGCCATTGGGGTGCAGTCCTAACTGCAAGAGTGGCTCGCCATGGCTGAGCTGGGCACTCTGTGAGGCATGTCTGATCTATCTCAGACCACTACTTCCACCCTGGCAGAAATAATGGGACCTAACTGAGAGTGCCAGATGTGGGTTCAACCTGTGTAGCCTAAGACTCAGGGCTTCACCGACCAGGTGCTGGTTGTGGATGCACACCATATGGCCTAAGGCAGACCTTCCCCCTGCTGATAGTCAAAGGAAGGGGGAGATGTCTGGGACCAAGCTGGACAGGGCTAGATAAGACAGAAACCTGCCATAAGCCAGTTCCTGAGAATGGCTTGACCTTTGACCTTTCCCGAGAAAGAAAATGTTCCCAGAATTGAGGCTAACTGCCACTATCTAAATAGAATATATTGTGGTTTAATGGCTCATTCTTTAATTTCCCCCATGACCTCTGCCTCAGGGGAACCTTCCAAACTGGACAGTCCCAAAACCCTACCCAGCTTCAATTCCTGATTCAAAGCTATAAATGCTGTGTGCTTCTTATAATAAACAGACCTTGACAAGGACACTGCTTGGTCTCGCTCCTCTTTCTTGCCTGTTCTCCCACAGGTATGGGTCCCCCTCAACCCCCATGAATAACTGAGTCCCCGCTGGCAGGGGCATTAATAGAAATAATACACAATAATTAATAATACATAATAACAATACATCTTATATTATGTATTAATAGAAATAATACATAATTGATAATACATAATAATATATCTTATATTTTTGTAATAATAATAATTATGCCTGGAATGTCCACTACATGTAGAGTCACAAAGGGGCTCCCTCTCAAGTGCACCTCTCCTCCAAGAAAATGTTAGAAATGAAACCAACTAATCCTCTACATTTAGTGAATTAAGGAAACTGAATTGTCTTGATTCCCTTGGGCCAGAGCTGACTCCTTGTCCTCTGCACCTTTAGTGCAGGGCCTCACAGATTGTCTTGTCTTCTGATCTCAGTATGTACTGTACCAAGGTGTGGGCCGCTTGGATGCAAATCCAAATCAGGAGAATTCATTCTGTCTTGAATTTATCAGCAGAACTTAATCTGTCTAGTCTGTGCTCCAAGCACACCCTGTAACTCTTTGTGTCCCCACAAATTTGCATTTCCAAAGTACTCACCACAAACCACACAGGTTGCTAGGGACACCAGGAACAGGGACCTGAGGCACATCTTGCGTGGGCAGACACTCCAGTCAATAGAGTTTCTGACTCTGGTCTACAAGGAAGGGGAGTGTAAGGTCCTGCCCACTTTCTGGGAACCCGTCTGTCCTGCCCACAGAACCCAATTACACAATGCAGAACTACACCAAAAACTCGTCCTCTCCCTTAGCCAGAGCTCTTCCAAGTTTACCCTGCTTTATCTAAACACCCACTTACCCCATCTACCCATCACTTGCTCTCTTATATCTAAACAATTAATATGGAAATCTCAGATTACAGATGGCCATAAACACAGTCATCAGCTTCTCACATAAACATTTTCCCCTATAACACTCTCTCTTCAGAATGCCAGGAGTTCTCAAGCTGAAGCAAATACTTACAGGCAGTGCAAAGCTTTAGTGAGGTGGGGGGCTTCTTATTACAGACTGAAAAGTTTTGGAGACTCTCCGGGCTGCACAGTTGTTCACCAGAACATGTCTCTCTCCCTTTCCTAGCGTTTTGGACTCTTGTGTTTGGTAAACTAGGTTAAACTTCAACTACCCTCCTTGGAGAATTCTAGATTAGTCATATAACAATCTTGCCAAGTGGCCCTCTCTTGGGATACACTGAACCGAGTTTGGGAGTTCATTTGCTTCAGGACAGAGATTAGGTATAGAACTTTCTTTCAGTGACTGAACTCCATTTCAAAACACTTGGTTTTTACCACCTACCTGTCCATTGATTCAGGCATACTTTGAGCATTAACCAGACCAGATGTGAGGACAGGGAGAGACTGATATATGTGTGAAAGCTCCAACCTATGGGTCTAAGGGGTAAGCATGCACCTGGGAGAGTCCTTCACCAGGTGCTGATGAAGGAAGCTGCTGGATCCCCTCACAGGACATGCCTTAGGACAGTGCTTTGTGGAATACAGCCTGGCACAGCTGGCTGAGCAAATGATACATCCTCACTCAAGGGAGCTGTGAACATCACTGTGATTGACATGGAAATACAGAGGATCAGCTCTGGAGAGGAAAACACAGGTTATAAATTATCACTTAATTTAAACAGTCCTATTAACAGAGCTACAGTAATTACAATAATTAAAACCATTTGTGATACAAAAATGCCTCTACAAACAACATTTATTTCTAATATTTTAAGGGGCAGAAAGAAACAGCCCAAATAAATGTTCATGAACTAAACAATAAATAAATCGGTCACTTGAGCACCTCATTAAATACTGTTTGTAAGGATAAGGTATTACAGTGCCACCCAAACTTGCAAATATGAAAAATAAAAGAAGCCAGTCACAAAGTTAATAGGCTTCAGGCTCCCAGTTGTGTGAAGGTTCCAGAACATGAAGATGAATGAGGATGACTGGTTACTGAGGAAAAGGACATCAAGGGACAATGGAGAGTTGCAGAGGCAGGGGAGCCTGCATTTGGGTTTCGCATCTGTCTGGGGAGTGGTTGGAATGTGCCCAGCAAGTCTGCAGTGATGTGTAGCTCTCTATGTGCGTCTTTTTAAATGTTCTAGAACCTGACAGGTTGTATGCTTCCTATTTATTTAAAGTTTCTATTTTATTCATCCTTCTATTTTGTCGACAAATATTTCTTGAGGGCCTGCAAACCCCGGCCTCAGTGTCCTCTGTGCAGGGCAATTGTGCTCAGAATAAGCACGATTCTCACCGGTGGACCCTGAGGCTCAGTTTGACTGAGGGAGTGGCCATAGATCACATCTCACAAGAAATAAATGCTGAGGTTGGAGAAAACCTGTAGGGCTATGGAGCTATAGTCTTAATTTCTGCGGATGGCATCAATTGTACATAAATGACTTATCTGAGAGAGATCTGAGGAAACACCCTTCTCCTGGAATTCCTTCCAACTTTCCTCATCAAAATATCCACACAAAGCCTCCTACTGCCTTCCATTGTGTTTCTAGGCCTCCAGGAAGGATTAGCACAGAGTACCCTATGGAGGGGTCAGGGGTTCAGGAGGCTGAAAACAAGACCCATGGCATTCCAGGGAAAGACCCTGGCTGGGTAAAAGAAGAAACTGGGTTGTTTCTGTTAGTGTGGATTTCTTTCTGGAAAAGCACTGCTTAGCCAGAAGTCACAAGGCTCAACCTTCCTGGCATTTAAGTGGAGATATGGGTTTACTTATAGCCAATGAAGTAAAGTGACATTGATGGGGGTGGGAGGAGTTGTCCCCAAAACTATCTAATGAAGGTGAGCTTTCTCCATATAGGATTTTTTTCTACAGCCAGCTGGAAACCACATCTGTGAGACTGAAGAGATAAGGCAGTGGCTGTACCTGGGACCAAGAAATTCATCTCTATTTTTGAGTAATTATTATGTACATATACACACATTCACACACACATACATATCATACACATGTATGTTTTGGGGAAGCCATTTTCGAGAGGTACAGATATAACACAAGAATTCTAACACAGTAGCATAGGAGACTTTGTTAGTTTGGTCTCTAGCCTCTCACCTAAGTTGCAGCGCAGAAGCTCACTCCGACAGCCTTTTTCAGAGATATCAGAATGAGAATGGTAGTGTGAATGCCATTAGTGACTGGCAGGTGTCCTAGAACTCCACAGGACCAGTGTCCCTGTGTGAACTCCACCTTCTAAGAACTCCTACCCACCTATGTTGGGAAGTTTTCTGAAGCAGAGCAATGCCATCCAGAGTCCTCTAGCCCTGGAGTGATTCTCAGCCATTGAGTAGAATTGGCAGTCAGTATCGAGTCTCCTCTTTGTTGGAGTAGCTTTGAAACAGTCTTTGCCCCACTTTTCCCTCTGTCTTTGACCTTGATCACACACAGCATTAGCTGCTGGGTAGTAAGCCTTCCATGGTCCTTTCCCTTCCCTCCCCCATCATCGTCCCTTGCAATTCTCAAAATAAACTCCTACTGCAGTGCTTTTCTCAAGTTCCTTTTGAAGGCAACCAGTACAGGACAAAGGATGTGTGTATTCTGAAATCTGAGATCAAATCGCTATGTGTCTGCTGAAAGTCCAGTTATGCAGCATCCACCCTCAAACTTCCTAATGTGATCATGTTTAGATACAGGCCATGTTTAGATCATGTTTAGATTAAAAGGTTAGACAGTAAAATAAGACCATGATGGTGGGTGCTAACTCAATTTGACTGATGTTGTCATGGAAGGAATTAGGGTATGCAAAGTGATATCACTTGTCAAGTGTGCACAGAGGACTTGGCATATGTAGAGAGGAGTAGGGGGAGGGGCCACTGAAAAGAATAAAACAAGACTTGGAAGGAAACCAACCATAGTGGCAACTTGAGCTTAGATGATCAGCCCCCATAAACAGAAGACATGAAGTTAATAGTCTGTATTGAGCTCTGCTGTCTACCAAGCCTGGGTCATCTCACTAAGGCAGCCCAAACAGAATAACCTATAAGCACAAACTGATATTTTTATTGTTGGCAAGGATGTGAGAGGCCATGCCAAATAGCATAGAGTAACTCAATCTCAATATCAGAAATGAAGTCCAACACAAATAACTTCTACACAGTTGTGATTAGTAATCTCCTTCCCTGCCTGATTCATTAGGGTGATGACCCAGTTGGCAGACTTCTCCTAAGACAAAATGCCTTGACCTTTAGCATAGTAACGCTGTCAGTTCAACGGCCAAAGATAAGGAGGGAATGGCTAGGTTTAGAAAGATCTAAGCTTTGTACAGGGTGATAAGCATGGATCGATCTGCATTCTTCTACATGCTGACCTCCAGTTGAACCAGCACCATTTGCTGAAAATGCTATGTTTTTTCCATTGGATGGTTTTGGCTCCTTTGTCAAAAATCAAGTGACCATAAGTATATGGGCTCATTTCTGGGTCTTCAATTCTATTCCACTGGTCTATCAAGGACCTCCACATCAAACCAGATACACTCAAACTAATAGAAGAAAAAGTGGGGAAGCATCTCAAACACATGGGCACTGGAGAAAATTTCCTGAACAAAACACCAATGGCTTATGCTCTAAGATCAAGAATAGACAAATGGGATCTCATAAAACTTCAAAGCCTCTGTAAGGCAAAGGACACTGTTGTTAGGACAAAATGGCAACCAACAGATTGGGAAAAGATCTTTACCAATCCTACAACAGATAGAGGGCTAATATCTAAAATATAAAGAACTCAAGAAGTTAGACTGCAGGGAGACAAATAACCCTATTAAAAATGGGGTTCAGAGCTAAACAAAGAATTCAGCTGAGGAATGCTGAATGGCTGAGAAACACCTAAAGAAATGTTCATCATCTTTAGTCACAAGGGAAATGCAAATCAAAACAACCCTGAGATTTCACCTCACACCAGTGAGAATGGCTAAGATCAAAAACTCAGGTGACAGCAAATGCTGGCAAGGATGTGGAGAAATGGAACACTCCTCCATTGTTGGTGGGATTGCAGACTGGTACAACCATTCTGGAAATCAGTCTGGAGGTTCCTCAGAAAATTGGACATTGCACTACCTGAGAACCTAACTACACCTCTCTTGGGCATATACCCAAAAGATGCCCCAACATATAACAAAGACACATGCTCCACTATGTTCATAGCACCCTGATTTATAATAGCCAGAAGCTGGAAAGAACCCAGATGCCCTTCAACAGAGGAATGGATACAGAAAATGTGGTACATCTACACAATGGAATATTACTCAGCTATCAAAAACAATGACTTTATGAAATTCATAGGCAAATGGAGGGAACTGGAAAATATCATCCTGAGTGAGGTAACCAAATCACAGAAAAACCCACATGGTATGCACTCATTGATAAGTGGCTATTAGCCCAAATGCTTGAATTACCCTAGATGCACAGAACACATGAAACTCAAGAAGGATGACCGAAAATGTGAATGCTTCACTCCTTCTTTAAAAGGGGAACAAGAATACATTTGGGAGGGAATAGAGAGTCAAAGTTTAGAACAGAGGCAGAAGGAACACCCATTCAGAGCCTGCCCCACATGTGGCCCATACATATACAGCCACCAAACTAGATAAGATGGATGAAGCAAAGAAGTGCAGGCGGACAGGAACCGGATGTAGATCTCTTCTGAGAGACACAGCCAGAATATGGCAATACATAGGCGAATGCCAGCAGCAAACTACTAAACTGAGAATGGGACCCCCGCTGAAGGAATCAGAGAAAGGACTGAAAGAGCTTCAAGGGGCTAGAGACCCCATATGAATAGCAATGCCAACCAACCAGTGCTTCCAGAGACTAAGCCACTACCCAAAGTCTATACATGGACTGACCCTGGGCTCCAACCTCATAGGTAGCAATGAATAGCCTAGTAAGAGCACCAGTGGAAGGTGAAGGCCTTGGTCCTGCCAAGACTGAACCCCCAGTGAACAGGATTATTGGGGGAGGAAGGTAATGGGGGAGGATGGGGAGGGGAACACTGATATAGAAGGTGAGGGGGAGGGGTTAGAGGCATGTTTGCCTGGAAACCAGGAAAGGTGATAACAATTGAAATGTAAATAAGAAATACCCAATTTAATAAGGATGGAGAAAAAAGAAAGAAAGGTCTACAGGAGGAAACAGGAACCTAGAGATTAAGTATTTCATCACTAGGTCAGACCAATGTTGATAAGAAGCCAATGTTGATAAGAAGCAACACCAATACCCAAACATGTTCCTGAGTTCTTCCCAAAGGCCAGTGCCTTTACCTGCAATGAAGTTTCCAGAGACCTCAGGTTTTAAAGATGTTCTTTCACACTCTGTGACAAGGTGTGAAGACCTTCACTGAGTATGGGGACTTAGTACAAGAATCAGTATGTAGACAAGTTCTACTTTGCAAAGATGGGTGTGGGTTTACATTCCAGGAAGAAAATATGGTCTTAATGAACAAGCACTCTGATAAAACATTCTTTCCTCATCAACTCCAGTTTTTGTTTTCCAGATATTTTTAAGAGTGAAGCCTGACCTGGTAATAATAAAAAAAGCCATGGAAGATGAAATGTACATGTTCAAAATTTTAAAAATAAATAAAAAATGAAGCTCTATCCATCCCTATTTACATGGGATGATCTGTCCAGACCTCCTAATTAAAAAATCTGTTTCCAATTACAGAACACACACACACACACACACACACACACACACACACACACACACACACACACACACACGTACACATACACGCACATATACACATTTTGCTTTTTCTAGCTAACTGGCCTTTAAAACATCTCTGGCACTCCATTTATAAAGATTGTACAATGCTTCCTAAAAAAATATTCAACATTCTTATTATCAGGGGAATCCAAATTAAAACAACCCTGAAATTCCACCTCATACCAGTCAGAATGGCTAAGATCAAAAACTCAGGTGACAGCAGATGCTGGCGAGGATGTGGAGAAAGAGGAGCACTCCTCCATTGTTGGTGGGATTGCAAGCTGGTACAACCACTCTGGAAACAGTCTGGTGATTTCTCAGAAAATTTGACATAGTACTACCTGAGGACCCAGCTATACCACTCCTGGGATGCTCCAACATATAACAAGGACACATGTTCTATTATCTTCATAGAAGCCTTATTTATGATAGCTAGAAGCTAGAAAGAACCCAGATATTCTTCAACAGAGGAATGGATACAGAAAATGTGGTACATTTACACAATGGAGTACTTACTACTCAACTATTTAAAACAATGACTTCATGAAATTCTTAGGCAAATGGATGGGACCAGAAAATATCATCCTGAATAAGGTAACTCAATCACAAAAGAACACACATAGTATGCACTCATTGATAAGTGGATGTTAGCTCAAAAGTTCGGAATACCCAAGATATAATTCACAAACCACATGATGATCAAGAAGAAGGAAGACCAAAATGTGCATGTTTCACACCTTCTTAGAAGAGGGCATAAAAATACTCACAGGAGGAAATACGGAGACAAAGTATGCAACAGAGACTAAAGCAAAGGTCTTCCAGAGACTGCCCCACCTAGGGATCCATCCCATATGCAGCCACCAAACTCATACAATATTGTGGATACCAAGAAGTGCATGCTGACAAGAGCCTAATATAGCTGTCTCCTGAGAGACTCTGTCAGAGCCTGACAAATACAGAGGCAGACGCTTGCAGTCAACCATGGACTGAGCACGAGGTCCCTAATGGAGTGCCACAGACCACCCAGGGGAGTGTGTCAGCAGAGGGACCAAGGCTTGGATTAAAGATAGAGAACGGATTCAGAGTGACAGACAGACACAAACTCGAGGTGTGTGCTGCTGCAAAAAGCTTTACTTCTTGGCACAGATTTAAGCAGTTAGAACAGGTCCATCATAATTGGCAGTCATCCAACTCTTATTTGTCACCTCACCAATGTCCCTTGCAAGGAGGAAAGCTGGACATACAGTCCAGGAAACAATTCTCAGTTCCAGAAAATAGTTTAGAAAACTGAAGCTATACTGCCAGATTATTTGTGGGCACCAGGTATGCATTCCACATTTACCTTTGTTTTAATAAAGTTTAAACTCTATGTTTATGGCCCCTCAAGATAATATGGAAACTTTTGTAACCATTCTATAATTTCTTTCATTTCTTGCTCAATGTTAGTTTCTCTTTTCTTTCCAGTTAACTCTTGATAAGTTCGCTCAACTTGTTAGAACTTATCCATGATCTTTCTAAAAGAGTCACTACTATTCTGAATCATGCTAAACAAAACTTTCCCAAAAGGGGGGAAAGACTTTTCTGGAACAGTCATGCTCTTAATAGCTGCAATTAATTTCTCTCCTATTTGCTGGGAACTAATGGTTGCAGCAGTTGGGTTCATCACAGCCGTTGAGTTCATCAGGATCATGATGGTGTGAGACGTTTCTGTCTCTGAACTTTCAGTTCCTGAGACATCTAAAGGTACATCTTCCCACACTGCTATATTCTGAAAATCAGATATTGCTGACAGACTTAAAGTTGCCAAGATCACCAAGGCTAGAACATAGAAGGCACCTCCACCGCAAGCATAGACCCTAGTCATCATCTTTGTGGAGGGAGACTGCCAGGACCTCCAGGAGGCCAAGCCATTCCAGGCACATGGCTCTGTTCTGGACAGAAACGAAGCACAAGAGCTTCATGTCGCACAGACTCCACTGGAGTGGGTGTGGCATTTCTCGGTTTTTTGTTTTTAAGACGAAGCTCCAGGATATGTCACCTGACGGTATGGAGGGACTTCAGGATCAGCCTAAAAAGAATAGGGAAGATTAATAGTACAACAATCATGAGCCCTAACCCTATGGCTGTGAAGATGCAATATTGAATCTAATCCACAGGATTCAAAGCTTTTAAACTTTTAGTAAACGATGCTGCAAGTTTATCCATGTCCCAGGCATCTAACTGTCTCTAACTCATGGCTGTAATCTGTTCTTGTAATTGTTGCATGTCATAAGAAATATTTGTATCCTTCCAGACTCCTATCAAATGTGCTTTAGTTCTACTCCAATTCTCTGATTCATTATAAAGTAAAGGAGTCACACAGATATAATGAGAACTAGAGTGACATCTGGTGGCAAGCCTGGTCTTAATAGAATCAACATCTTGTCCTAATTCTAAAATCACCTCTTCTAAGGCATTAATTCTTGCTTCTAATTTTCTATCAATAAGGCGTTGCTCTGAGAGACCCAGAGAAATATTTCTATGCATTTCATTAACAGAAGTAGCTGTCTGCATCTCTTTAACTAAAGCTGTAGTGGATACGGCAGAGGATGTTAGGATAGCAATCAATGTCGAAATTCCTAAAATTAAGGAGGCCACAAATCTCTTAGGTCTAATTAAGTCATTAATGGTTTCTAAAGCTTGTAATCCAGAGTTATCAAACCAAGGATCAGAGCCCAAATCTACTAGCATCACAACATAAGCAGGTCGTTTTACAATCAACATAACAGCAAATTCTTTATCCAATCCAGAGGAAACACAGTTAGACAAAATACAGGCTTCACAAGTCACGTGATAAGACAAGAAAATTATTAGTAGCGGTCATTTCAGAACGAGCAGATGTTATGATATCTTTTGCTTCTTTAGTTAAATTCTTCAGCTGTGTCAGAGTTGGGAACTTTCTCTTCTCTGAGATCTCCTCTAGGGAAAGTCCCTGTAAGGATGCTTGGATTTTTCGAAGAGTCCGCTTTTGCCTGCGCCTTACTCTTCTGGACAGCTGAACTCGGGGCCGGTCTGATGAGTCTGTTGGGCACCCAGATCGGGGAGTCTGCATCCTGTGGAAACACACAAGCATAGCCTCGTCCTGAGGCAATTAAAATACCGGGGCCCTTCCAGGCTCCCGAAAGTAAGTCCTTCCACAGAACCAGAGGTTCGGGAATTGTACTTCCGGTTTCAGCATGTCTTGTCACAGGAGTTACTCCTTCCTCACTTGTGTTCAAATAATTTAGAACAAACAAAGCATGAGTTAATAAGTGGTGAGGAGAGAGATATGAGTTAGCAGTTTTCAATCTCTGTACTTGAGCTTTTGATGTCTGATGCGCTCTTTCCACAATTGCTTGTCCTTGAGGATTATATGGAATTCCAGTGCTATGTTCTATGCCCCATGTGGCCAAAAATTTCTTTAAGGATTTTGACACATAGGCTGGAGCATTGTCTGTCTTTGGCTTTCTGGGTTTTCCCATAGAAGCGAAGCTAGCACTTAAGTGTTGAATAACATCTTTTATTGCTTCCCCTGTTCTTGCTGATGCATAAAGCATATGTGAATATGTGTCTACAGTGACATGCACATAGGAAGCCTTCCAAACTCAGGCATGTGAGGAATATCCATTTGCCATAACACTTGAGGCTTCAAGCCTCTGGGATTAACACCCATTTTCTGTACTGCCCCCGCAGCAGGGAGGTAGTACATTGTTTAACAATCTGCTGGGCCTGTGCTCGAGCTATGCCAAAGACTCTTTTCAAAGCCAGAGCATTCTGATGATATAAATTATGGCTCTCCTTAGCCTGTTCCAAGGCCATAAAGATTATGGTACATGAATCTGCCAGCTCATTACCCTGAGCTAGGGGTCCAGGTAGTTTAGTATGTCCCCTTATGTGTCCCACATAGAACTTATAAGTTCTACTCTGTATCAACTTTTGTAGTTTCATCAACCAGGGTAAAATAACTGATTTTCCAGCGAGCAAGGCTGCCTTTAGAGCTGGGAAAAGCCCAACTATATATTTAGAATCTGTATAAAGATTAAAGGCTTCATTAAACTCTTCAACGGCCATTATTACAGCAATTATTTCCACTTGCTGTGCTGATAGTTTCTGTAGGGAGGAAGAGGTTTGTTCTACAGGCCACGACTGTGGCCACTCTTTTCCTGCTAAGCAGGTTCTGTCTGCTCCCGTATCTAGGAGACCATTAAAAGTTTTCCATTAAGCCTTATTTCCTATGTCAGATACCCAGGCCACCAAGTCTGAGGAACCAAATTGTCTCTGACCTCTCTTTGTCTTTATTTCAGGGCTAGGTAATCTTATGTAAGGTAGCAATAATAGTTGGGCTATGTGTTGTCCTTTTCGTATTCTACAGGTCTCCTTTCCAGCTTTAACTATGACCTTAATTTCCCCTGTGAAGTCAGCATCTATAACTCCAGGCAAGACCTCAAACTCTACTTTGTAATTAGAGCTCCTTCCAATAAGAAGACCCCTACACCTTTCAGGCAACGTCCCTAGAACTGAAGTAGAGACCAGTGTGACACCATCTGTATTGGATAGTATCATCTCTTGACCAGCTGTCAAATCTAACCCTGCACTTCCTGGAGTTGCCCTTGGCAAATCATGAATAGGAAACTCTGGTGCTTCTGGATTTAATGCAGCTTTTGCTTCTGTAAAGCAGCCCTCTCTTTGTGTGGGGCAACTGGTTTCTGGAGGATGGCCACAAGACATTTTTTTCATTGGTATCTGAATAATCTATCACCTATGCTCTTGTTAATAAATCTAATAAAATGTATTTGTAAATAAGAGCTATAAAAGTAGCTTTTTAAAGTGCAGGAAACACTTTATTTTAATATATTTATTCAGAAGATGGCTTTCATAGAATGTGGACAAGTGGGAGAAGTGGCTTAAAATAAAATAAATTTAGGTAATCTAGTATTGGTCTGAATCTAAAGTAAAGGCAGAAATAAAACTGAAGTCTTATTACATCACACATCTGGTTCATAAATGTATATGAAAATAAACCAGTGCTGAGGTGAGCACTGGTTTGATTTGGTGACTACAGGGAGGTTTGCCTACCATTATGAACACCAGGTAGGTGACAGGGCTTAGGCTGATGGCTGCTCTTATCTCCTTGAGCTCTGGAGAACTCTCTGTGCACTGACATTCAGATGTGAAGCAAGTACACATTTACACATTCTAGGGTTTTGATGCTGTATGGTAACTAGGGGCTCCATCTTCCTGGGATTAATGAGGTTTGAAGGCTGATCCAGTGTCAGAGAATCTCTAGTTGGGTTCCAGAGAAGAGTAAACTCTGCTATAAATACAAGTTATATCCTGAGGGATAGCACCTAATGGCATTCATGCCAAACAGACTAGGAGTCACCCTTCAACTACTAAGGAAGACCTGTCTGTGAGAGTGAGATGCATGGTGGTGTTCTGTGTGGTCTCCTGGATCCAGATAGAGCGCTTGGGTAAATGGTAGACTGTAAAGAACACCACTGTTGCCATAGCAATTCCATGGCAATGAGCCAATTCTGCTCTGATGGTGAAAGTGTCCTATATTAGAAAATGAATATGGCTGTGTTTCATTGAAACTTTATTTTTTAATCAAAGTAGTAGGCAAGATTTGTTTCATGGGCTACAGTAGTTATACCTTTCCTAGACTGTGGAAGACAGTGAAGGAATGGTTGCTAACTTGAATTGGGTCTCTTTTTAGAATGCTATATTGCTATGCATTTAGCAGTCACATATAGTATGCATAGTTTATATTTTATGATTTTCATAATGACCACTAACTGCCATCTGATAAGTATTCTGTCACCCAACTTTGAAAGCAGTTCCCTCTGCCTGGATTCTACCTGCCTGTGTCCCAAAAAGCCACTATCCATCTGTCTGTCTCTCTCTCTTTAACTCTCAAAATGGTCTCATGTAGCTCAGGCTGGCCCCCAACTCACCATACAGCTAAGACTAATGTTCAAGTCCCATATTTCCTTCCTGCCTGGATGCTAGAGTGCATTTATGTGGTGCTGAGATAGAGCTCAGGGTTTTATGTACCCTAGGAAAGCCTTTCACCAACTGAACCCCAGCCCTGCTCCACCTGCATTCTTTGAGGCAGAGTTTCTATAGCCCAGGATGGTCTAGAATGTATCATCTACCTATGTACACACTGCTCATGTTATACAGCATCTATTGGAAACTTCTGCTGTTATGGGACCGCCTTCTAAAATTAAAACTGATAATGGACCAACATATATTTCTTATCAATTTAAACAATTTTGTCAACGATATCATATTGTACATATTACTGGGATAGAATACAATCCTCAAGGAAAATTTTTGTGAAAGAGTTCACCATACCCTGAAACGACAAATTATAAAATTAAAAAGGAGGAAAAGAGATGACCTTATGCAGCCTGAATGGAGTTTGCAGACCAGTCCCAGCGCTATATTGGCACAAGCATTATATGTTATTAATTTTCTTAATTTCCCACAGGTGAAGTTATATCAAGAGCAGATAGACTCTTTGTTAACTTCCCCCAGAACGCATGGAACAGACAGTATGGATAAAATTGACTGAGATGCTGAATGGCAGGAAGGGACTTTACTGTATGTAGGGGAGAGGGTTTTGCCTCATTACAGGATGGGAGACAATTCTGGTTACCCAGGAGATGGATCCAAGCACAGAATGATAAGAACCGCTCCCTACCCTCAAAGGAATCAGTTAAACCAGCTACATTTTCTCCTGATGGATGTTCTCTGGAGATGAAGGAGGTGTCCTCCACTACTGAGGCCCTGGCTTCTCTTAGTGTCGACAAACGACAATGGATAATGATCCGTGCAGTGACAACCCCATTACCTATGTGGGGTCAGGTGAAGTGATTAAGCACTGAGAGGGAAAAATGTTGTCTCCTTCAGGAAAGTCCTTTACTGCTGAGCACTTATTTTTAGCAATGTGTGCTTTACTCACGGTTTCTTCTGCTGCGGCCAATGCGAGTTATCGGGCTTATATTTGCTTTATCCTACTTTATTTACAGATGTGGTTTTATACACCACCCCAAGCATTTTATCAATTCTTTGGAATAATTTGACTTTTTGAATAGATATGATGGAGCTTTGTATAATTTTCCTTATGCTGGATTAAAGATGTCTTTGTGTTTAGGACAGAGACCATGACTACAAATGGGTTATCAAAATTGGCGATTACCAGGAATGATTGTTACAAGCTCCAGGATTGACAGCTTTGTCTATAACCAAAATTGGAATAACATCACATTTATTAGCGAGCCAGTATATCCTATTTATTCTCAATTCACTTATATAGGCTTAAAATATCTCCCATGCATTTGAAAATATTGCCCTGGTATATTTGGAAAAATTATTCAAGATAAATGAATAAATTGGGGTCCTTATGGCAAATTATTAATACATGTTCAGAATGGAATGTTACCACTTGTGATTTGTCAAATGTTACCAGGATGAACTGAGAGGAGAATGAACGCCTTAATGGATCGTTGCTGATGGAATGTAGAGATGGAGGCATTGCTGATAACCGACTGGCCTCTGTGGAAGATCCTACTGAGTTTTAAGCTCATTTGTGGAAGACTGCCACTACATTAAGCTTGCTAATGGAAGCTTTTCTGGGCCTGCTCAATCTGCCTCTCAGTAAAATTTTACGATGTTTAAGAAAGAAAAGCTTACTATTCCTATGCCATATTTGTTTTTAATAGGTAGATTTAATTTTAATAATGGATTTGCTTATATTAACTGTCATTTGTATTCATGTATTAATTCATCTATTCAGTTTAATATGAATCAAGTTTCTATTATTATATGCAGCAAAAATATATGTATGGATGCCTGTTAATTTGGGACGTCATTGGTCTCAAGATCCTCTTATCATGTGATTATTGTTTTTTTTAATAATCTGCTGAAGGAATTATTGGAGTCATTGTAGCTACTATTTTTAGCCTTATTTCTGTTGCTACTTTGGCAGCGGTTTCCAGCACAGCATTAAAAACATCTATGGAGACAAAGCATTTTGTTGAAGACTGGCTTAAAGATTCACATGAGTTATGGATAGAGCAAACTAAAATTGATACTAGACTTCAACATCAAGTAGATGTTTCAAAACAAACAGTAGAATGGTTGGGTCAAAAGATGTTATTTATTGAAAAATATGAGGATTTAAGATGTGATTGAAATTCTACTACTTTTTTGTTAATAAATATATGGATAATGATACAGAACATGATTGGAAGTTAATTCAAGCCTATTTAGAAGGTAATAAAAGTGCTACAAAAGTAATTAATGCCTTGAAATATGATGTTCGAATGGAAATCTGCAGTCAAGCCAGTTAAGCTATCAAGAGCCCAAGCCACACCTCTCCACACTCCCCCAACCCCAACAAACCCAGAATCCTGTGATTTCCTTTTTCCTGTTTTGATAACAGACCATATAGCAACACAAAATTATACTCTGCACAACGAATACAAATATACAGACAATTGTGGCCACATAGGCAAAAAACTGAGCTGTTGACAGTGGGGGTCCCAGAACAAAGCACTCACATCACCATGAAAGTGTTACAGGTAAATACTCAGGCCAAGACATAGACCCCTAGATTCCAGGTGTGGAGGGAAATATAAACATATAAAAGTTGTCCATATGCATTTGGATGTATGCACACACAGACTCACAGACTGAGACACACCCACAAAAAAGAGAAATGTAAACAGAGTCAGAGAAAGAGAAAGAGAAATATGGAAACAGAGAGCACTGTGAGAACCAGGAGAAATGCACGCACCATTGCTGTCTCAGAGGGCAAGACACACAGACAATAACAAACAGGCCTGAGCCTGAGACCTTCTAGTCAAGCATTGAGATGAACAGTGTGGGACCAGGCCCCTCAGGCTGCTGCCTGGATCTTCCAGCACTCAGTCCCCTGCCTAGCAAGTACAGAGACTCACCATAAACTCACTGCAATTACAATCTTGCAAAGCCACCAGCTGTCAAGGGCTTTCCAAATGCACACTGGGCACTCACTCTCCCTGACTTTATCCCTAAATTCTTCATTCAGACCACAAATCCTGCTTTCAATAAATGGAAGCAGATGAGTCCATTTTCCATCTCTCTCCCCAGGAAGGGTCAGGTTCTGAATCTCCTCTATATGGGAGGTGAGGTTTAGCACAGGGTGCTTAGGGAGGCACAGCTTTCTAGAACCCAAAACCTTAATAGGATAAGATGAAGGTGACCTTGCAGACCCAAGAATGAAACAAGAGCATTTGGAGCAATTCATACCTGTTTTTCATAGATCTCTCTGACAGAAACCTTAGGTGATCTCTCAGGTCATTTCTCTCCTCGGTAATGAGCTGCAGCTCTTTAATCAGCCTCTCCTTTTCCTTCTTGGCCTGCTTCTTGCTTAGGTCAGTTCCAGGGCATGATGTTTCTCTCCCAGCCTCTGTAGGTAGAAGAACACAAGTGAACCCGCATGGGGCGAATGCATAGAGCATACACAGACCACAGTGAGGTCCAAACAGGAGAACATGCTTGGAAGCCAGTGTCACTGCAAGGAGTTTGGTCTATGTGTAAGAGGCCTCCTAAGTGGATCACAGTTCCCCCACTACTGTATAGAGACCAAGAGATGTAAGCAGCCAGGTGTTCCCTATGCCCGCCCACACAGGCTTACAAGTACCAGAGAGATGGCTTCTCCAGGATTATTATCAGCTGAACAGGGTACAGCTTGGTTTCAGGACCCTCACCCCTGTGGTTTCAGAACTCAGATGATAAATTCACCATCCACAAAACTTGAGTGATTGGAGACACTCAGATGTCCTACCCTGATACTCTAGGCCAACAACTTTGGATTTAAAAAGCATTTCCAGGGAGGACATGGTCAACAGACTTATCAATTCCCCTATTTGAAATACCAAATGCCCCAGAAGTACCAATAGGTTACAGGCTGAATCTTGGTCCACATGTTCCAAATAGTTTTGGTATTGTAGAAACATGTTTGTAACACACAACCTCTAATATATAAAGCTAATGATGACCCTGCCAGTTAGAAGAAATCAGAGGAGGTCTAAGAACATAAGGTTATTGCCTGGAGCACAATTCTCCCCCTGTTCCTACTGTCAGATATCCACTGTATTTAAAGAAGCAATGATAGTGAAATACATTGCTGCCCTGTCTAAACTCAGAAAAGGTGGACCCTCCATGACTCCTGATGGTGTTATTATATCAATGTAACATAACAAATGAACTGAAAAGTAAAGGCCAGAAGTTCACAGTATAATAGCATTGGCCTTACCATATCCTCCCAGTGGGGATGGGGAAACTAAAGTTCTGAAATCCTTGACTTTCAGGAATTGTGATATTCATGGAAATTCAATTCCTTTTCAGATGCTCCAGTTGTTGTGGCCCATTGCTAGAAAGGTCAGCTTAAGCCTGCAGCCCCCCTGACAGGAAGCTCAAAATATACTGCCCAGAACTTACTACACATTCCCCAGAAGTGCTGTCTTTGTCCATCATTACTTTGAGACGAAAGGCCAGACTCCTTCACTCTAGTCTCTCCACAATCGACGTTCCCCCTCCCAAAACGCTTGCGAAGACGGGAAAACATGTCTTAGCTTGTAACCGCCAGACTCAGACTGAGAGAAACTAGGGCACTGGTTGTCACTACAACACTGGTGACATCACAGAGGATGCCAAGAACTCTCTAGGAGACAATAGAATGTCCAAGAAGGGACAGCTGATGTCATGGGGAGCAGACTTTGCCTCCCTGCTAATAATCTCCCTGTATTGAGCATAAGCAGAGGTGCCCTTTCCAGGAGACTTTCCTGGGGCAGAGCCACTGGGAATCTCCTGCTTCCAAAGCCAAATTTTCCTCAAGGCTTGATTATAAAAAACCTTAGTAATTCCTATGCATCTAAATGAATGTTTCCTTCCATATCTTGCCCAAAAATGTCTCATCCTAACTCAAATTGTCCTCATTCACCAATGTTAGCCATTAAAACTTCCTGAGATTTCACACCAGCTTGAATATGCAGTCAAAAGTTCTCCTGTCTCATTATGTATGGGTGCTTTAAATCACATCAAGAAATAGTCTGCATGGTAGGTTACAACATGGGTGTGTGTTAGGGGAACACTCATGAAGTCATGTGCTTAGCAATCGACAATTGCCAGAAAATTCCTTCGGAGAAAGAGTTGAAGTTTTTTTGGTGCTAGGAACAGTGTGGAGACCAGTTGGGAGAGGAACGTGCAATATTGGAGCCACCAGTGAAGGGAACCTTATGCTGCTTGTGGGGTTCTCCTCTCTCTACCAATGTCGCCAAAGGTACACTGCTCCCAGGCCTGTGTAAGATATACCATGAGCTTCTATCAGAAAAATAAAATAGTCAAGAGACATAGGGGGTGCACATAAACTTCTAAAATGAGGATATAAACATCATTAAGTTGATAGAGCAAGGTCCCAGAACCTGAACTCTGGGAAATGACCACCCCACCAAACACGAAAGCATCTATCGTAGTAACAAATGAATACATTAACATTAATAAACTAGATAAAATAAGAGAAATTATGGGATCCATCAGAAGAATTACAGTCACAATGTTCAGTCCATTTGTATTTGACAAAATTGGAGATGGTTCTTCCTTCTCTAAATTATATTAGTTTAAAATTTTGTACCTAAATCACTCTATCACTTTTTAAGCTTTTATATCCTGTATCTATCATAACTTGAATATCTTAGCCATAATACATCCTCTGAGACTAAAAGTACTATTTTAATTCTAAATAATTTAAGGGTTTATGTCTTTCATTTTATAATCTTACACCTCTTTTGTGGATATAAGGTCTTTTTTTTTCCTTTTCTTTTTGCAGCTTGCACAAGAAGAATATTTTTGCTCTGATTTAGAGAGGACACAAGGGAGGAGTACAGACCTGAGGGGAGGGTAGATGACTGGAGTTGAGCTGCATGATGTGAGATTCACAGAGAATAAATAAGAAGTTAAAAAAATAAGAAATGAGCACAGTGGGGATGAAGCAGTGAGTGCTTGGCATGGAGAGGTTTGGCACTGGACTGGGCATTTTAGGGGTGGGGTGGGATTGGGGTGGGTTCTGGAGTAGTAAGGATCTCCTCCACCTCTACCTACACCTCCAACCGCCATAACTGCCTCCTACCACAGCAGCGGCTTCTCTATATAGACAAAACGTGCGTTTCCCAGTCTGAATTGCACCATCTTTGGCGAATTTTGTTCGTTCCAAGCGGGAAAAGCTTGCAGGAAGTTGACTTTGAAGACAGACACACAGCTACTGTTTCCCAATGTGAATTTCTCTTACTTGGGGAATAAGCTTAGTTTTAACTTGTTCTATACGGTAAAAAGCTTACTTCTCTATATAGACAAAATGTGCATTTCCCAGTCTGAATCGCACATTCTTTGGCAAATTCTGTTCGTTCCAAGTGGGAAAAGCTTGTAGTAAGTTGACTTTGAAGATAAACACACAGCTAGTATTTTGCAAAGTGAATTGCTGTTACATGGCGAACAAGCTTAGTTTTAGGTAGTACTAGACGGTAAAAAGCATACTTTTCTATAGAGACAAAACATGCATTTCCCAGTCTGAATCGCACATTCTTTGGCGAATTCTGTTCTCCATGTGGGAACAGCTTGTAGGAAGTTGACTTTGAAGATAAACACACAGCTAATGTTTCGCAAATTGAATTGCTCTTACTTGGCGAACAAGCTTAGTTTTAAGTGGTTCTAGACTGTAAAAGCATACTTTTCTATATAGACAAACATGCGTTTCCCAGTCTGAATCACACATTCTTTGGCTAAATCTGTTGGTTCCAAGCGGGAAAGGCTAGTAGGAAGTTGACTTTGAAGATAAACAGTAGGTTAGTGTTTTGCAAAGTGAATTGCTGGTACATGGTGAACAATCTTAGTTTTAGGTGATTCTAGACGACAAAAAGCAAACATTTATATATAGACAAAACGTGCGTTTACCACTCTGAATCGCACATGTTTTGGCGAATTCGGTTGGCTTCAAGCTGGAAAAGCTTGTAGGAAGTTGACTTTGAACATAAACACTAGGTTAGTGTTTTGCAAAGTGAATTGCTCTTACTGGGCGAACAATCTTAGTTTTCGGTGGGTCTAGACGGTAAAAAGCATACTTTTCTATATAGAAAAAACTTGCGTTTCCCAGTCTGAATCCCACATTCTTTGGCGAATTCTGATCGCTCAAGCGGTAAAAGCTTGTAGGAAGTTGACTTTGAAGATATATACACAGCTACTGTTTCGCAAAGTTAATTGCTGTTACATGGCGAACAAGCTTAGTTTTAGGTGGTTCTTGACGGAAAAAGCATACCTCTCTATATAGACAAAACGAGCGTTACCCAGTCTGAATCTTACATAATTTTGCGAATTCATTCGTTCCAAGCGGGAAAAGCTTGTACGAAGTTGACTTTGAAGATAGACACACAGCTACTGTTTCCCAATGTGAATTTCTGTTACTTGGGGAATGAGCTCATTTTTAAGTTGTTCTATACAGTAAAAAGCATACTTTTCTGTATAGACAAAACATGTGTTTCCCAGTCTGAATCGCGCATTCTTTGGCGAATTCTATTGGCTCTGAATGGTAAAAGCTTGTAGGAAGTTGACTTTGAAGATAAACACACAGCTACTGTTTCGCAAAGTTAATTGCTGTTACATGGCGAACAAGCTTAGTTTTAGGTGGTTCTTGACGGAAAAAGCACACTTCTCTATATAGACAAAATGTGCATATCAAAGTGTGAATCGCACATTCTTTGGCGAATTCTGTTCGTTCCATGTGGGAATGGCTTGTAGGAAGTTGACTTTGAAGATAGACACACAGCTACTGTTTCCCAATGTGAATTTCTGTTACTTGGGGAATGAGCTTATTTTTACGTTGCTCTATACGGTAAGAAGCATACTTTTCTATATAGACAAAACTTGCATTTCCCAGTCTGAATCGCATATTCTTTGGTGAATTCTGTTTGCTCCATGCGAGAAAAGCTTGTAGGAAGTTGACATTGAAGATAGAAACACAGCTACTGTTTCCCAAAACGAATTGTTGTTACATGACGAATAAGCTTAGTTTTAGTGGGTCTAGATGGTAAAAAGCATACTTTTCTATATAGACAAAACGTGCGTTTCCCAGTCTGAATCTCACATTCTTTGGTGAATTCCGTTGGCTCCAATCGGGAAAAGCTTGTAGGAAGTTGACTTTGAAGATAGACACACAGCTACTGTTTAGCATAGTGAATGCTGTGACTTGATCAATGTTTAGTTTTAG